>NC_059114.1:28891511-29066655 GCF_020740685.1 Jaculus jaculus
TTGTCTGCAATCTGGAGGTGTTCCGTGTTGTACTCAGGGTTGTAGAGACTAGAGAGCTTGGGAACACTTAGTTTTGTTAATCTCAGACCAACTGCTTACATTCAGTGTGTCTGTTCTGTCTAAAATGGTGAGGAGGAGTGTGGCATGGTGACATACACCTGTAGTCTTTGTACTCAGGACAGTTCCTGCAAGTTGATGTCAACCTGGCTTCTAATAGCAAGTTCTAGTCCTGCCAGGGATTATGAGGGAGGCGTCATCTCAAAAATACAGGATAAAGCTGGGAGCAGTGGCACCCGCCTTTAATCCCAGCACTTGGGAGGCAGAGGTAGGAGGATCACTGTGAGTACGGGGCCACCCTGAGACTACATAGTTAATTCCAGGTCAGCTTGAGCCAGAGAGAGACCCTACCTCAAAAACAAACAACAACAAAAATACAGGATAAATCCGGGTGTGGTGGCACATGCCTTTAATCCCAGCACTTGGGAGGCTGAAGTGGGAGGATTGCCATGAGTTCAGGGCCACCCTGAGACTACATTGTGACTTCCAGGTCAGCCTGAGCTAGAGTGAGAAAAGCAAAAACAAAAAATACAGGATGAGCCGTGTGTGGTAGTGGACACCTTTAATCCCAGCACTCATGAGGCCAAGGTAGGAAGATCACTATGAGTTAGAGGCCACCCTGAGACCACAGAGTGAATTCCAGGTCAGACTGTGGTAGAGTGAAACCCTACCTTGAAAACAAACAAATCAGGAAGATAAAGGGTTGTGAAGATTAAAGCAACAGATTCATGTTGGGCATGGTGGTGCCCATAATCCCAGCACTTGGGAGGGTAAGGCAGGAGGCTGAGTTTAAGGCCAGCCTGGGTGGAAAACCCTGTCTCAAAACAAACAAACAAAATGTCTTTGTGCCACAGAACTGAGTAGCAGTTAACTGATTATTGTTCCCATTACTTTTTTTTTTTTTTTAAAGGTAGGGTCTCACTCTAGCTCAGGCTGACCAGTAACTTGGGGTGGCCTCAAACTCACAGTGATCCTCCTGTCTCTGCCTCTTGAGTGCTGGAATTAAAGGCATGTACCTCCATGTCTGTCATTCCCATTGCTTTTCATGTCTGCTGCCAGTTTTCAGATGACAGCATCAAAACTTAGTAGAGAATGGAGGTAGGAAAGGCCAGCCAGCCTGGGCAGCCTCACAGCCTCTGTGTGATGTACAGTTCAGCATGTCAGTATTTGGTGCAATGCATTGTGGTTATTGGTTAAGGGTGGCCAGATGCCTCCCTTCCCACCCTCTACTCTCACATCCCGTCTTGACTCTGGGGGCCAGACAGGATTGCTTCCCCACAGAGAGGAGGGGACCCTGGCCTGGACAGTTGTAACCTCAGCGATCACATAGACTCCTTCAGCACTGCTTATGTTCAGTCTGCAGCTGTAGCTACAAAAGTCTAGTTATGTGCTGCTTTTCTTTTTAACTGATGAGGCTTTGTTTAAACAAACCAAAAAGGGGTCTATTCCCCACCTCCAGCAGCTTTGGCTTTATTCTGGTGAAAGGCAATGTCTTTTGGCCAAGAATGAGCTGTTATAAAACGTCTGCAGGCAGTGGGAGGCTGTGCTAGGTCACTCTCAAAGGCAGCACTGCAGAGAAAAGGCGGTGCCAAGCCACAGAGCCCAGGACTCCTCCCAGCCAGGCTGGAGCCTTGGCAGGCCCCACAGGGAGCACTAGGGGCTGCTGCTGGGGGCAGCTGAGTCTGCTGAGGTAATGACAAGTCAGGCTCTTGTGCCTGGGGGAGGTAAGGCTGCAGAAAGACGTGAGTGAATGCAGGTCTGCTACCTCTTGCAACAGACAAGCCTGAGGGAAGTTGCTTGCTTTCCTGAAGCTTGGGCTACAGGCACAGGAAGCTCTCCCCATTGCTGGACCAGGAGCCAGTTCCAAGTGAGGGCCATGCTGTTTGTGTTGGCTATGCTGAGTGAGCCCTGTGCGCCTGCTGTTGGCCAGGATAGTGTGTTGTCTACCCACCAGGGTGATGTGGCAGTTGCTGGCAGAGCAACTAATAATTTCTGGACAAGAGAAAGCCCAAGGGTGTAGGAGTCAGAGCTGTCTTGAGAGCTGAGACTCCTTCTGACCTGAATGCCGTCTGGGAGAGGCTGGGGGCCGAGGAGGTGGGCACAGAGAAGCTGCGGATGGCCAGTGGATCATGAGTAAAATTGAAATACCAACTTTTTTTGTTGTTTGTTTTCCAAGGTAGAGTCTCATTCTAGCTCAGGCTAAACTGGAATTCATTATGTAGTCTCAGAATGGCCTCAAACTCATGGCGATCCTCCTACCTCTGCCTCCCGAGTGCTGGGATTAAAGGCATGAGCCACCATGCCCAGCTGAAATACCAAGTTCTGAGGTTCCTTGCTGAGCATGAAAACAGCAGGTAGAGCTGTGTCCACGGTAAGAGAGAGGTTCTAAACTACAGGGTTCAAACAGAGTGGGCCTTGGAGACATGTCCTGAATCCCATGGGGCAACATTGCCTGAGGGTGAGGTGGCACAAACTGCAGCTCTCTGCATTGCCCTGGATTTTTCTTCCCATCTTCAGGGCCCAACATGTGAAGCAGCTTCTGATCTTACCTGGAGACTGTTGGGAGCTGCCCTTCCTGGTCACCCTCCCTCGGGCCTGTCCACCCCCATTCCGTCTGCCACTTGGCCAGCTGCGGCTGCTTTTATAGTTGTCCTTAGGAAGCCCAGAGCTGGCTGTTGGCAGGCCTTGAACCGTTTTCTTCACCATACACAGTAAACTCCTAACTGTGCATCAGGGCATCCAGCTTAGCCCAGCTCTTCTCCAAGCCATGTTTAATCCCAGCAGGAAAGCCCCAGGCACCCACCAGTACCCCGTGTCTGCTTCCATTCCCAGAGCACTACCTTAGCATTCAGCACACTGAGAAGAATTAACTGTCAGTGATGTGTGTTTGCTTCCAGGCCTTATTCCATGTCACTGTCTTCTTTGGATTACTGAGAAATCAAGCTCAGCCCCTGTACTTGTGAAGCCTATATTCAAACAATTTAAAAGGCCCCTACAAGAGGAGGTTATCTTGGGCCAGCACTTAGATGTTGACTTAGAGAGCTGCAGTAATTTGGTGGAGTGAAGAGCCAAAGGGTCCTTTAGTCAGGGGGATTTCTCTGAGAAACTGTCTTGACAGTCCTGGAGAAAGGAAGAAGCAAGCCAAGTACATAGCTTGGGGAAAGGCCACCCTAGGTCAGAGGGACAGCAATGCAAAAGCCTTGAGGCAGGAGCCGGCTGGGCCTTTGGCATACTAGCTATGTGGTTGGAAGGGTAGGAACAACAAGGGTGAGGATAGTTTGTGAGCTTGGGGAGGCAGGGTCCTTTTCCTGCAGAACCCTGTGTTTACATTGGGAAAGTCTGCATTTTTATCTTAACTGTGGAAAGCTATTAGAATTCTTTGCTTTCAGTTGAGTGTGGAAGCTCATGCCTATAATCTTAGCAATGAAAAGCTGAGGTTAGAGCTAATGAATTCAAGGCCAACCCAGGCTCCAGAGTGAGTTACAGATCAGCCTGGGCTAGACTAAGACACTGCTTCAAAAAACAAACAAAAATGGCTAGAGAGATGGCTTAGCTGTTAAGGCATTTGTCTGGGAAGCCAAAGGACCCAGGAATTCCCCAGGACCCACGTAAGCCAGATGCACCAAGGGCACAATGTGTCTGGGGTTCGTTTGCAGTGGCTACAGGCCCTGGTGTGCCCACTCTCTCACTCTCTGTTTCTCTTCTCTCTCTCTCTGCTTGCAAATGAATAAATAAAATTAAAAAGAAAGAAACAGGGCTGAAGGGTTGGCTTAGTGGTTCAGGTGTTTGCCTGCAAAGCCAAAGAATCCTAGTTCAACTCTCTAGTATCCACGTAAGCCAGATGCACAAGGAGGCACATGCATCTGGAGTGCATTTGCAGTGGCTGGAGGCCCTGGCACGCCCATTCTCTCCCCCACCCCACCCCTCTCGTGCACGCGCACTCTTGCTCTCAAATAAATAAACTGTATATATATGTATGTGTATATATATGTATATATATATGAATGATACTATTTTTAAAAAAATGAGTCTTTATTATGCCTTAAATAAATTTTCCTCCCAATATACCCAAAATGTGTTTATTGGGCTCATTTCCCACTCACCTTGATCAGTCTACTGTTAGTGCTGCTTCCCGGAGAAGGAATGAGCAAGTAAGCTTGCTTTTCCTCCTTAGGCTGGCACCGGACCATGGAGCAGCTTTGCTGGGCTCCTTTAATCCCAGTACTCAGGAGGCAGAGGTAGGAGGATCTCCATGAGTTTTGAGGCTGCCCTGAGACTACATAGTGAATTCCAGGTCAGCCTGGGTTAGAGCTCGGCCCTACCTCAAAAAAAACCAAAGCAAGCAAAGAAAAAAAGCTAACATGAATGGTTAAAGACTGTGGTGATTTCATAGCATCCTGGGCATTTCACACCCATGGAGTAGGAATTGTTTCTTCTTGTGTTTCCTCTTCTGGAGCAGGATGAAAGAGATCCTTGGGGAGAGGCATGTTCTCAGAGGGAGGTTGTCACTGCAGGAAAGCTTAAGTAAAGTTTTTTTTTTTTTAATTTGAATTTATTTTTATTTATTTATTTGAGAGGAAGATAGAATGAGTGTGCCAGTGCCACCAGCCACTGCAAAGAACTCCAGATGCATGTGCCATCTTGTGCATCTGGCTTACTTGGGTCCTGGTGAATCCAACCTGGGCCTCTTGGCTTTGCAAGCAAGTGCCTTAACTGCTAAGCCATCTCTCCAACCCTTAAGTAAACTTTTTTTCAGACTACATAGTGAGTTCCAGGTCAGCCTGGGCTAGAGCGAGACCCTACCTGTAAAAACAAAAAACAAACAAAAAATAAACTTCAGGGTGGGCATTGTGGTATATTCCTGTGTTTTCAGCACTCTTGAGACTGAGGCAGGAGGATTGAGTGCATCAGGCAGGCCTAGATTACATAGTAAAACCCTATTTTGTGTGGTGGTGCACACCTTTAATCCTAGCATTTGGGAGGCAGAGGTAGGAGGATCGCTTTGAGTTTCAGGCCACCCTGAGACTACATAGTTAATTCCAGGTCAGTCTGAGCTAGAGTGAGACCCTACCTACCTTGGAAAAAAAGAAAGAAAAAGGCTGGGGAGATGTTTTAGGAGTTGAAGGTACTTGCTTGTAAAACCTGACCAGTGCAGGTTCAGTTCCCCAATATGCATGTAAGTCAGATGCACAAAGTGGTGCATGCATCTGAAGCCCATTTGCAATGTAAGCCCTGGTGGGCTCATATTCTTTCTCTCTCCCTCTCTGTCTGCTTGTGAAAATAGTAATAATTATTTTTTAATGAAGGAAAAGCTGGGCAGTGGTGCACACCTTTAATCCCAACCCTCAGGAGACAGAGATAGGAGGATTGCTGCAAGTTTGAGGCTAGCCTGGAAGTACAGAACGAGTTCAGGTCAGGTCAGCCTGGACTACAGATACAAAGAATATGCAAATATGTCCCATAGACCTGTCAACCAGTCTCTCTCATTGTTAACATCTTAATGCCACCCTGATTGAATTCTCACTGCTAAGGAAGCAATATTGAGTACTTATTATTAAGTGAACACACTGGAATAACATGAGCTCATTTACATTTTCAAATGACCCCAGCCCTATTTTGTTGGATGGAGAATGGAATCAGGGTTCAAAGTGGAAGCCTAAGAGACCAAGGAGACTGCTCTCAAGTGTCACTTAGCTTTAGCTAAGGGTAGTGGTAGGAATGGAGAGGAAGTGGCTGGATTTGGAACAATCCTAGGGGTTACAGATACCTGGTCATTGTTCACTAGTGTCCTCACCGGACATGGTAAGGCCTGTCACATGACTGGGGTGGACTGAGTGACTGGGCTAGTTGCAAGCTGGTTCCCAGCCTGTCTAGATGTTACGAGCTTAGCACTAGGTGAGTCTCCCCATAGGTGCTATGTGCCCAGTAGGTGGGTTTGTTCTGAACTCATTCTAGCTTGGGACTTCTGGTCTCCAAAGCTCCTTCTTCCTCCCTAGCTAGCCCAGGGTGAGATGGAGGTAGAAACTGAGGGGATGGCCCCATAGGAGAGGGAGACTGGAAGTGTCACTCCCCACCTTCTCCATTTTGGAATGCATTGGCTCCTGCTGGGAGTCCCTTTTCTGATTGGGCATTGGATCCTGTACAGATGCAGCTCAGAGATGGAAGCATAGACATCCCTGGGGCTATCAGCCTGCAAGGACATATGGAACACATGTGTCCTTTTCTAAAAGGAGCCTTCTCTTCCCTGTTTTTTTTTTTTTTTTTTTTTTTTCTGGTAAGGCAAGAACTCTTAAGTACATAATCTACTTCTCCAACCTTTGTGTCTTGATTTTCAGGTTTTGTATTTTTTTAAAGATTTTGTTTTTATTTATTTATTTATTAGAGTCAGAGAGAGTGAGTGAGAATGGGCACGCCAAGGCCTCTTGCCACTGCAAACGAACTCCAGATGCATGTGCCAGATGCAGGTGCATCTGGCTTATGTGGGACCTGAAGAATTGAACCTGTGTCCTTAGTCTTCATAGGCATGTGCCTTAACTGCTAAGCCATCTTTCCAGCCAATTTTCAAGTTTTTTGTCTGTTTGCTTTTTGAGGTAAGGTCTTACTATAGTCTAGGACCTAGACCAGTGACCTAGAATTCACTCTGTAGACCAGGGTGACCTCAAACTCACAGTAATCCCCCACCTCAACCTCCAGAATCCCGAGATTGCAGGTGTGGGCTGCCACACCCAGCTCCTAGGCACTCTTTCCCTCCAGCCCCCTTTTTGGAGTGTGTATTGTATGCTCAGTTGAACATGTTTATGTGCACTTATGCACTGGGCAGAGGAGGGTGTTGTCAGGTGTCCTATATTGCTATAGTCTTCTGCCTTATATCCTTGAGACAGATTCTCTCATTGATCTTGGAGCTTCTGTATTTTGGTTAGACTGTCTGACCAGCAAGCCTTAGTGATTCTCCTGTCTCTACACTCTCACCACTAGGGCTACTGGCAAGTGGGACCACGCCAGGCTTTTTATCAGAGTGTTAGGAATCCAACTCAGGATTTCATACTTGCTTGACAAGTGTTCTTACCTACTGAGCCATTGCCTCAGTCCCCAGTCTCAGGGTGGCCTCAAACTCATGGTGATTCTCCTATCTTGGCCTCCCAAGTGCTGGGATTTAAAGCATGTGCCATCATGACTGGCCAGGACTCCACCTTTTAAAGGTTCCACTAGCTCTCAGTAGCAGCACACTGGGGCCAATCTCTCTCCCACGTTGTGCTTTGAGGCACTTAGCCTCCAAATGAGCTGAGTGTGATGGCACCACCTGTCATCCCAGTGCTCAGAAGGCTGGGACAGGAGGATTATGAGTTTAAGATCAGCCTGAGTTACACACCCTGACTCACCAAGCCAAAGATCTGCCCTTGGGATGGTGCTGTGTCCCTCCAACTGCAGGGGAAACTGAATGTAGGTGACAGATGGCTCACCACAGATGTGTGGTGAGAGGAGGGGTGCTCAGAGCTTTGGGGTCACTGCAGGCTGATGTCACCAGCCCTGTGGCATGGTGGGAGCAAATCCTGATACTATCCTTTTTTCCCTTCTGTATCCAGTCTGAAGAACGGAAAAGAATAGACGAGCTGATCGAGAGTGGGAAGGAAGAAGGCATGAAGGTAAGGGCAGTGGTGCTGCTACCTGGTGACCGGTTCCCGTCCCTTCTGTGCCCAGTGCTCCTTGCTTGTGCATGATGGACCGTGCAGTCAAGTGCAAGTCATGCCCAAGACACAATTCCATTGAGTTGTCTGTCAGAGACCCAGATGCATAGACCTTGTGGTTTTTGTTTTGTTTTGCCTCTGCATGTGTGTGTTGGGTATGTGTGGGATGCGATGTGAATGTGCAGGCCAGAGGACAACCTGGGTGTCATCCTCAGGATCACCATCTACCTCCTTTGTAACAGGATCTCTTCACTGGCCCGAAGCTCACTTGTTAAGATAGACTGCCAGGCTAGTGAGTTCCAGTGCTCCTCCTGTCTTCACTTTCCCTGCACTGGGATTGTAGTAATGCAGCATCACAGCTGGCATTTTTACGTGGTACTGGCAATTGAACTCAAGTCCTCAGGCTTGTGAGATAACTACTTTAACCACTGAGCTGTCCTCCTGCCCCTGGCATAAAAACTCAAAGAGGGCTGGAGAAATGGCTTAGTGGTTAAGCGCTTGCCTGTGAAGCCTAAGGACCCCGGTTCGAGGCTCGATTCCCCAGGACCCATGTTAGCCAGATGCACAAGGGGGCGCATGCGTCTGGAGTTCGTCTTCAGTGGCTGGAATTCCTGGCGCGCCCATTCTCTCTCTGTCTCTCTCTCCCTCTCTCTCTCTGTCACTCTCAAATAAATAAATAAAAATGAACAAAAAATATTTTTTAAAATATTTTTTAAAAAAACTCAAGGAAATGTCCTATGAAGAAACACAACAAGGGTCGGGCATGGTGGTGCACGCCTTTAATCCTAGCACTTAGGAGGCAGAGTAGGAGGATCACCATAAGTTGGAGGCCACCCTGAAACTACATTCATGAATTCCAGGTCAGCTTGAGCTAGAGCGAGATCCTACCTCAGAAAGCTGGAAATGAAAAAGAAACACATGGACTTTTGAGGCCTTTCTTTGTTTCTTTCTTTGTTTCTTTGTTTCCTTCCTTCCTTCCTTCCTTCCTTCCTTCCTCCTTCCCTCCCTCCCTCCCTCTCTCCCTCCCTCCCTCCCTCCCTCCCTCCCTCCCTCCCTCCCTCCCTCCCTTCCTTCCTTCCTTCCCTTTCTTTTTGTGCTTGTGTGTATGTGTGTATTTAATGTGGTGTGTGCAGTGCATGTCCTTGCAATGCCCCACAGGGTTACCTACAGGGGGCAGAGCAGAATGTCGGGTGCCCACTCCATCACTCTTCCATCCATTCATATTCAGAGCCAGAGTCTTACTGATAGCAGAGCTTGCTGTTTCTCATGAGCCCGAGTGACTCCTCCTTTTTGTAGAACTAAGGTTACAGACAAACATAACTACAACCCAGCTGCTTACTTACATACGTTGTAGAGATTCAAACTCAGGCAGTTTCAGGCCTGGAACTATGCCATCTCTCCAGCCCATGAGAAACTTGAATGTGCTGCAGCAGTCATCCTTGCCTGATTCCAGAACCGTTTTACTTTCCCATGTGACATCTGCACTTGTGAGCATTCGAGTATTCCCTACCTTCTTCTGCCAGTACCTGGCAACCACCTGTCTGTGGACCTGCCTACTACATTCCATTCATGTCCATGGGATTGCAGTGTTTGCTGGTTGTGCCTGGCTTCCTCATTTAGCATGCCACCTGGGCAAACTTTGTTTTTTTTTTTTTTTTAATTATTTATTTATTTATGAGAGAGTGAAAGAGAGAGAATGGATGCACCAGGCAGGACCTCCAGCCACAGTAAACAAATTCCAGACACATGTACCACCTCATGCATCTGGCTTATGTTGTTTTTGGGGAATCAAACCTTAGTCTTTAGGTTTTGTAGGCAAGCGTCTTAACAACTGAGCCATCTCTTCAGACTCTTAATATCTAAAAAATTATTTATTTTTTTAAAGGTATGCACCACCACACCCAGCTTATTATTATTATTGTATATTTGAGAAAGAGGTAGACAGAGAATGGGTGCACCAGGCCTTCAGCCACTGCAAATGAACTGCAGGAGCATGCACCACCTTGTGCATCTGGCTTATGTGGGTCCTGGGAAGTGGAACCTGGGCCTGTAGGCTTTGCCAGGCAAGCACCATAACCGCTAAGCCATCCTTCCAGCCCCTGCACAAACTTTTTCTTTTTTTCAAGGTAGGGTCTCACTCTGGTCCAGGCTGGCCTGGAATTCACTATGTAGTCTCAGGGTGGCCTTGAACTCATGGTGATCCTCCTACCTCTGCCTCCCAAGTGCTGGGATTAAAGGTGTGCGCCACCACGCCCGGCTTCTGAGCAAACTTTTTTATAAAGAGAAAGTATAGCAAGGCCTGCTGGCAACTAACCTGCTATCTTAGTTACTCAGGAGGTTGAGGCAGGAGGTTCTTAAGGAGGCTACACAGTGGATTCAATTCAAGGCTAGACTGGGCAACTTAGTAAGACCTTGTCTCAAAATCAAAAGTAAAAGGA
Organism: Jaculus jaculus; assembly: GCF_020740685.1. Taxonomy (NCBI): domain Eukaryota; kingdom Metazoa; phylum Chordata; class Mammalia; order Rodentia; family Dipodidae; genus Jaculus; species Jaculus jaculus. The sequence continues at coordinate 28,901,692 of NC_059114.1, forward strand.
GGCTGGGTATGATGGCGCATGCCTTTAATCCCAGCACTTGGGAGGCTGAGGTAGGAGTATTGCTGTGAGTTCAAAGCCACCCTGAGACGACATAGTGAATTCCAGGTCAGCCTGCGATACAGTGAAACCCTAGTGTAACAAAAACAGCGATCCTCCTACCTTAGCTTTTCAAGTACTGTTAAATAAATAAGTAAAGAAAAGAAAGTGATGTTTGTCCGGAACTGTGCTTTCCCCACACATGGCAAGATAAGGTAAAGGTATATGGGCTGGAGTGATGGCTCAGCAGTTAAGGCGCTTGCTTACAAATCCTAATGACCCAGGTTCAATTCCCCAGTACTCATGTAAAGCCAGAGGCACAAAGTGGCACATGTATCTGGAGATTATTTGCAGTGGCTGGAGGCCCTGGTGTGTCCATTTTATCACTACCTTCTCTCTCTGCTTGCAAATGAGCATGCATCTAGAGTTCCTGGCATGCCAATTCTTTAAAAAAAAAAAAAAAAGAAAGAAAATTGCTCTTGTTTTTGTTTTGGTGCTGGGATTTGAACCCAGGGCTTGTGTGTGCTAAGCACTTTCTCTTTCATTAGCTACACTCCAGTCTTCTCTTAGTGAATTTCATATACAAATGCTTTAGGTGTCAAGGGAGTCCTCCTTCCAGGGTATGGTGGTCAGATAAGGTCAAGGACAGAAAGCTTCCATTTCCACACACCATCTAGGGGAGTTTGAGCTTAAGTTCTGGGCCCCTTGAGCAGTCATCATCTTGAACAGCTCATTTGTAACACTGAAGGAGAGTCAGCAGAGGGTAATGACAGAATGCAGGCAAGGCTAGCACACTGTGCCCGGCTCCTCTCCCAGTGAGCATAGAACCTTATGGAATGGAGTTCCCTCATAGTCTGTGGCGATGGGCTTGTTTGTGGCTGTGCCTCTCCAAGCCTCTTACCTCATCTACAAAGTGGGGCAGCACTGTGCCAACAGACGTCTATTGAGGGCCTGATATACACAGCATTTTGTCATTGATGTACAGGAGCTAACACTTGTCCATGCTGTTGACCACACAACAGTATGCATGTAGTACAGGCTTTTTTTTTTTTTTTTTTTTTTTTTTTGAGGTAGGGTCTCACTCTAGCCCAGGCTGACCTGGAGTTCACTATGTAGTCTCAGGGTGGCCTCGAACTCACAGCGATCCTCCTACCTCTGCCTCCCAAGTGCTGGGATAGAGGTGTGTGCCACCACACCCAGCTTTGTAGTACAAGCTTTTGAACCATATGGAGAATATGAGTGTGTTTTATTTTTATTGAGGCCTAGCTAAGAAAGTTGGCAATCCTCAGGGAACCGGCCATGCCTTCTGATACCTGACATTCTCCTTGCCTCCTGACAGATTGACCTCATTGATGGCAAAGGCAGGGGCGTGATTGCCACTAAGCAGTTCTGCAGGGGTGACTTTGTGGTGGAATACCACGGGGACCTCATTGAGATCACTGACGCCAAGAAGCGGGAGGCTGTGTATGCACAAGACCCCTCCACGGGCTGCTACATGTACTATTTTCAGTATCTGAGCAAAACATACTGGTAAGTGCACTGCTGTGGCTTTTTTTTACCCTTGGAGAAGACCTCCTGATTCTGTGGATTAGGTTTTGGTTTCTTTGTTTGGTTTTTGGTTTTTCAAGGTAGGGTTTCACTCTAGCCCAGGCTGACCTAAAATTCATTAGTCTCAGGGTAGCCTTGAACTCATGGCAATCCTCCTACCTCTGCCTCCTTAGTGCTGGGATTAGAAGCGTGTGCCAGCACGCCTGACCCTGCTTTTTAGCTTTTTGAGACAGTGTAGTAGCTCAGACTTGCCTGTAACTCAGCTGTCCTGCTTCAGCCTCCCTAGTTTTAGGATTCCAGGCATGCATTACTGTGCCCAGATAGACCAGCTTCTGGTGCAGAACAGGTTGCCTTGTTCACAGCTGTTCCCATCTGATGTCATCCACCCAGCAGCAGAGGCAGATCACAGATGAATTTGGTCTGTGAGCAGCTCTACAAATTGACTACTCCTTCCTGGCTGGGGCTGATGTATTTTGAAAAACTGTACTTACTCTCCTCTTCCATAAAGAGCCCTTCAGATTCTGTCCCCAAGGCCCCTGATCCTGGCCAGGGAAAAACCCCCTTATCAATTTAATCCCCTCTTCCACCAGCGTGGATGCCACTCGAGAGACAAATCGCCTAGGGAGACTGATCAACCACAGCAAATGTGGGAACTGCCAAACTAAACTGCATGACATCGATGGCGTGCCTCACCTCATCCTCATCGCCTCGCGTGACATCGCAGCGGGAGAGGAGCTCCTGTACGACTATGGCGACCGCAGCAAGGCCTCCATTGAAGCCTACCCGTGGCTGAAGCATTAGCCATGGTGGTGCCCTCCCCTCCACCTCCCCTTCTTCAAAGGACAAAGTGCTCTCAAAGGGAAATGATTTTTTTTACATACTTAATCTTAGCGAATTCAGATGTTTTTAAAAGTATAATAAGATGCCTTTTCACTGTAGTATTTAAATATCTGTTACAGGTTTCCAAGGTGGACTTGAACAGATGGCCTTATATTACCAAAACTTTTATATTCTAGTTGTTTTTGTACCTTTTTGCATACAAGTCGAACGTTCATGCTTCCCGTGCATGCAGTCAAAGACTCAGCACAGATTTTAGAGGAAAGAGTCAACCTTGAACTAGGAAGCTGGGCGAGGCTTTGCCCCGCGTTGAAAGCCAGAACTTACCCTGCACCCTAATGTCCCATGACAGGCAGGTGCGAGGGCACCGCTGCCCCCCACGCATGGCCTGGACGGGATGTCTCCAAGCTCTTGTTCTCATTGTCTCAACGGACGCGCATCAAAGTGTATGAATATTTTTTAAAAAAGCAGTGAGTTAGTCTTCCCCTCTGCTTTCTTGAAAGCTTACCTGCCTGGGGCCTGGAGGCGCCAGCCAAGCGCAGGCCTTCTCTTCCAGGGCTCGCTGCTTTCCCAGGTACCTCGAAGCATCAGGGTGGGCATCAGACTAGAGGTATGCCGGGAAAAGCACTTTTCCCTGAAACTGCGTTCATTCTTTATAGAAATGTGAACACTGAATTTATTTTAAAAAATAAAAAGTAAAAATAAAAAGACAAAAAATTAAAGAAAAATGGAAAAAATCCACAGAAAACAACTTACATGTATATAGGTCTTGAAGTGAGTGAAGTGGCTGTGCTTTTCTTTTATTTTGGTATTCTTTTCATTTTTATCTTTTTGTTTTTGTTTTTTTTTTAGAGGAGATTTACGATGGTATTCTATTCTAATCAAAAGAAAAGTTTTGTAGTGGGACCAGAAATTACTAAAACTGATCCCCTCCCCCTTTCACTCCCTCTTCTGCTGCCAAGACCTGTTTGTTGATTCCCTGGTGTCCTTAGAAGCCTGCCAGCCTAGACACCAGGTGTGTGTGGCAGCCAGCAGGGCTCAGTGGCAGGAAACTGGGAGGAGGCTCACATGTGACAGCTGAGTGGCGGCTTCCTTCTCCCTCCCTGGGGAGGACCTGGTCCTCACTCTTCACCTTCAATCCAAGGATGGGGCTCGGGAGCCAGTACATGTGAATGGATCCAGGTATGAGAACCTACCCTTGCCCTTGACCCCTGGCCTCATGACGGTGCTACCTAAGAAAGTCTTCCCTGCAACCCCCGCCCCCACCCCTGCTAGCCTGGTCACAGAATTGGAGGAGGATCCGACAGGAGCATCTAACTGTGAGATTAAATGTCTTGGTTGTACCTATTTTGTGATTTAGCTTTGTATTTAAATAGCAAACAAACAAAAAAGGAAATAAACTTGAAAATTATTTGTCATCATAAAAATGAAACAAATATTAAAATATTTATTGCCAGGCAAGGCTACTTATGTGTCTTTCTGTTTTATAAGGTGGAGGTAGAAAGATGTGAGGTCTCACTTCCTGTTGTTTTTTACTTTTAAAAAGGGTTGTTGCCAGGCATGGTTGCATACACCTTTAATCCCAGTACTTGGAAGGCAGAGGTAGAAGGATCGCCATGAGTTGGAGGCCACCCTGAGACTGAATTCCAGGTCACCCTGGGCCACACAGAGACCCTACCTCTAAAATAACCCTCCCCCCCCAAAAAAAAAGACACAGAAAAACCAAAAGTGGGGGGGGCACTGCTGACAGCTGGGTGGTATATGCCTTTAATCCCAGCACTTGGGAAACTGAGGTAGGAGGATCACTGTGATTTCAAGGCCAGCCTGGCATACACCCTACTTTGAAAAAATAAATTTAAAAAAGGTTGCTCTAGCACAGTTGGGAATTGTCCTATGGAACTGAAATTCTGTGGGGGTGACTGTGAGCTTGTTCCCTAGAACTCAGCTGTTTCCTCACCTATGTAAGGGGTCAGAGACACTTGTGAAGATTAAAAGTTAATGCATATGGGATGGAGAGATGGCTTAGTGGTTAAGGCACTTGCTGGCAAAGCCAAAGGACCCTGGTTTGATTCCGCTGGACCTACATAAGCCAGAAGGTCAAGGTGGTGCATGCTTCTGAGTTCATGGGCCTGATTCTGTCTTTCTCTTTCTCTTTCTCCTTCAAATAAATAAATAAGGATACATCTCAGCACTCAGGGGGCAGAGGTAGGAGGATCACAAGAGTTCAAGACCATCCTGAGACTCCATAGTATATTCCAGCTCAGCCTGGGCTACAGTGAAACCCTACCTTGAAAAATGAAAAAAAAAAGTTAATGCATATGAGCCAGGTATGGTGGCACACCTTAAATTCTGGCACTCAGGTGGCAGAGGTAGGAATATCACTGTGCATTTGAGATAACTTGGGCTAGAATGAGACCCTACCTGGGGGGGGGGGGGGGTAGCATTTGGATTAGTGCCTTGCACAGTGATCAACATTTTTATTTGCAAGGAAGAGAGGAGAATGGGTATACCAGGGCCTAATACCGCTGCAATTAACTCTAGACCCATGTGCCACTTTGTGCATCTGTCTTTACATGGGTACTGGGGAATTGAATCCAGGCCATCAGGCTTTACAAACAAGTACCTTTAACTGCTGGAGCAGGAATCGAAACTGGGTCCTTTGGCTTTGTAGGCAAGTGCTTTAACTGCTAAGCCATCTCTTCACCCCGCTTTTTGTTTCTTATAAAAAGAAATTAATTTTAGGCAATTTCTTTTTGTTTTTGAGGTAGGGTCTCACTCTACACCAGCCTGACCTGGAATTCACTATGTAGTCTCAGGGTGGACTTGAACTCATGGTGATCCTCCTACCTCTGCCTCCCAAGTACTAGGATTAAAGGTGTACACCACCATGCCCATTTACAAAAAAAAAAGCATTTTTTTTTTTTTTTTTTGGTTTTTCGAGGTAGGGTCTCACTGTAGCCCAGGCTAACCTGGAATTCACTATGGAGTCAAAAAAAGCATTTTTAATAAGCATTCTATGAGTCTTAGCCATAGCACTAAGGTAAGAGACATAAAAAGGATACAAATTGGAAAGGAAGAAATCAATTTGCAGATGATATGGTTCTATACATAGAGGACCCTAAAGACTACCAGCAAACTGTTAGAGCTGTTAAATGCTTTTAGCAATGTAGTAGGATACAAAATAAACACAAATCAGTAACCTTCCTATATATTAACAACACATATGCAGAGGATGAAATCAGAGAATCATTCCCATTCACAATTGCATTAAAAAAAATATCTTGGAATAAACCTAACCCAAGAAGTGAAGGATCTTTACAATGAAAACTTTAAAACACTAAAGACAGAAATTACAGAAGAAGGGACTGGAGGTATGGCTTAATGGTTAAAGCATGCCTGCAAAGCCAAAGGATCCCAGTTCAACTCTCTAGGACCCATGTAAGCCAGATGCACAAGGTGGCACATGCATCTGGAGTTCATTTGCAATGGCTGGAGGCCCTGGCACGCCCATTCTCTCCCCCCATATCTCTCTCTCAAATAAATAAAAATATGTTTTTAAAAAATGCAGAAGGCCAGGCGTGGTGGTGCACACTTACTCCCAGCACTTGGGAGGCAGAGAGAATACAGAATGAATTCTAAGCCAGCCTGAGCTAGAGTGAAACGCTACCTTGAAAAACAAAAAACAAAGAAGAAAGAAATTGCAGAAGGCGCTAGGAAATGGAAAGACATCCCTTGTTCTTGGATTGAAAGAATCAATATTATGAAAATGGCAATGTTACCAAAAGCAATTTACACATTTGATACAATCCCCATCAAAATTCCAATGGCAAAACTGGGCATGATGGTACACACCTTTAATCCCAGTGCAGGTAGGAGGATCACTGTGAGTTCTAGGCCACCCTGAGAATAGAGTGAATTCCAGGTCATACTGAGCTAGAGTGAGACACTACCTTGAAAAACAAAAATCCCAATGGCATTCTTCATGGAAATAGGAAAAAACAATCCACAAATTCATTTGGAAACACAAGAAACCTTGAATATCTAAAACAATTTTGAGCAACAAAAATAAGGCTGGTGGGGTATGGAGAGATGGCCTAGCAGTTAAGTGCTTGTCTGTGAAGCCTAAGGACCCTGGTAAAAGGCTCAGTTCCCCAGTACCCAAATAAGCCAGATGCACAAGGTGGTGCATGCATCTGGAGATTGTTTGCAGTGACTGGAGGCCCTGATGCACTCATTCTCTCTCAAATAAATAAATAAAACCAAAAAATAAGGCTGATGGAATGCCTGATTTTAACCTATACTACACAGCCATAGTAACAAAAACAGACATGTAGATCAATGGAACAGAATAGAGGATCCAGATGTAAGTCTGGGTAGCTACAGTGACCTGATCTTTAACAAAAATGCCAAAAATACTCATTGGAGAAAAGACAGTCTCTTCAGCAAATGGTGCTGGGAAAACTGGATATGTATCTGTAGAAAGATGAAAATAGATCCTTATCTCTCTCCATGCACAAGAATTAAATCCAAATGGATCAAAGACCTTAATATCAGACCTGAAACACTGAAACTGCTAGAGGAAAAAGTACGGTAGACCCTTCAACATACTGGTTTGGGCAAAGATTTTCTGAATATAATCCCAATTGCTCAGGAAATAAAACCACAGATCAACTGCTGAGACTTCATGAAATTACAAAGCTTTTGTACAGCAAAGAACACTGAATCAGCAAAGAGGCAACCTACAGAATGGGAGAAAATCTTTGCCAGCTATATATCTGCCAGAGGATTAATATCTAGGATATACAAAGAACTCAAAAAACTAATAAACTGGATGTGGTGGTGCATGCCTTTAATTCCAGCAATTCAGGGGCAGAGGTAGGAGGATTGCTGTGAGTTTGAGGCCACCCTGAGGCTACATAGTGAATTCCAGGTCAGCCTGGCCTAGTGTGAGACCCTACCTGGAAAAATCAACAACAACAACAAAAAAACTAATACAACCTCAAACAACCCAATTTAAAAATGGACTATGGGAGGTTGAGGGCAGCATGAGACTAGGCAGAGTTTCAGGTCTGCTTGGGCTACAAGTGAGACACTACTTCAAAAACCAAAAAAGAGACTTCCAATTAAGATGGCGGTGTAGGAACCACACTAAAGCAGCCTAGGGGAGAAAAAGCCAGAAATAAGCCCAGCAAAATCACTCTTCTACTAAAAAGTGAGGAGTATAAGAAAATACCAACTGTAGCAGAAAAGTAGGAGAGATCCAGAGCATCTGGAGTCCACAGACAAGTGACTCAAGCAGGGTTTGTGTGGCCACAGCTGCCAAGCTCAGGCTGAGCTGTAGGAAAAGCAGGTGGGGTGATTCTCTCCACTCACAACAGCCTCCTCCTAAACTCAAGAAACATGAAGGAAAGACAGCAGGAAAGAACGGAAGAGGAGCTCCTGAGGAATAGTAGCAGCCTCCCATCCCCCACCATCATGCAAGTGCCAGCAAGCACCAGAGACCTGGGGAAGGGAGCACACCTACACAACACCCCACACAGGTGATCAGAGCAGCGGTCCAGTGACCCAACCAGCATGCCTGAGACCACAGCACAACAGAGAGGGAACCAAGCAGGAGCACAACATAATTGAGATCAAAACAATCCCAAAAGGTCACTGGTATTACACCAGCCAAAGAAGCCTGGTATATAGACTTGAATAGGAAGTGCTAATTGTACCTTACATGTCAGGATAAATTATATGTTAAATCTCAGGATGGTCAGATTTGCCATTCTTATATAAGCTATATTTTGGGCTTATAATTTTTTGTTTCCTGATTTATAGTGGCTTTGTTTCTCTTCTGTTGTTCATTAGGGAAGGGTCTCGCTTGGTGACAAGCTGACTTAGAAACCTCAACAGACCAGATATCTTAACCTCCTAGTTCACAGGATTAAGGGTGTGGGGCAACACACACCCTAAGGGACTGTGACTTTGTTAGAGGATCTGGTTATCATAATATCTACTCTTGCATAAATACTCTGCACTGTTTTTCATTGATGTGTACATTGTTTAGCTAAGTTCTAGAATCTGCCTGTATTTTGTTCCATTCAGCCTACTTGAATACTCTCATAGCAGGCAAACCCAACATCAAGGGTCACTTTTGTACATACTCTGAGAGTCTTAAGAGCCTCACCTAGCACCTTAAGCTCCTATCCTAAAGATATATAACATCAGATAGATTGATACATTTAATAATACTGTAGCTAACTAGAAAATCTAAGCATTAAATTAATCCAAGATGCAAAAATAGGTACATTATAACACAAGAAACACCAAAAATCAAGACAATATAAATCCACCAAAAAGTATTAATGTATCAGCAATGACCTCCAATGAGAATGAGTTAGAGGAAATGCCTGAGAAAGATTTCAAAAGAATTATTATAAATATGCTCAAAGAAGTCAAAGAGGAAATCAAAGGAATCAAAGAAGACACAGGAAACCAAATTAATGAAATAAAGAGGTCAATATAAAACATAAATAAGGAAATAGAAATAATAAAGAAAACCTAGTCAGAATTACTACCAATGAAGAACACAGTCAATGAAATAAAAAACTCTGAAGAAAATCTCACCAGTAGAATGGATGAGGGAGAGGACAGAATATCTAAACTAGAAGACCAGATGGCAGATCTAATACAGTCCAACAAAGTGAAAGACAAACTAATAGGAAAGTATGAATGGGAATTTCGAGATATTTGGGACACTATGAAAAGATCAAAGATAATTCAGGGAATAGTAGAAGGAGAAGAATTTCACTGCAAAGGCATAGTAGGCGTCTTCAACAAAATCATAGAAGAAAAGTTCCCCCAAATTTGGAAAGAGGTGCCAATACAGATACAGGAAGCCTTTAGAACACCAACCAGACAAAACCTGGAAGGAACCTCTTCTCACCACCATATTATAATTGAACTACCAAACATACAAACCAAAGAAAATATACTGAAAGCAATTAGAGAGAAAAATCAAGTTACCTACAAAGGAAAGCCCATCAGGATCATAGCAGATTAATGAACACAAACTTTAAAAGCCACAATGGCTCAGAGTGATATATTCCAAGTTCTGAAAGATAACAACTGTCAACCAAGGTTACTTTACCCTGCAAAGCTACCCATTCAAATAGACGGAGAAGTAAGAACATTCCATAACAAAAGCAGGCTAAAGGAATATTTGAAGACAAAACCAGCTCTACAGAAAATACTTGAAAGAATCCTCCATGCTGAAGAGAAAGAAAAACACCCATATAAGGAAAGTGGAAAAAAAAAAACATACTCAGCCAGGCATGGTGGCCCAAGCCTTTAATCCCAGCACTTGGGAGGCAGAGGTAGGAGGATCGTTGTGAGTTCGAGGCCACCCTGAGACTCCACAGTGACTTCCAGGTCAGCCTGGGCTAGTGTGAAACCATACCTCAAAAAACCAAGCAAAAAACAACAACAAAACACCTATACTCAAATATTACTTAAAACAAGAGAGCAAAGTTAAAACCAGAAGAACTACAAAAAAAAGACAAAAAAAAAATGCACACCTTTCAATAATATCTCTTATTATCAATGGCCTCAATGCCCCAACCAAAAGACATAGGATTGTAGACTGGGTTTAACCAAAGGATCCTTCAATTTGTTGCCTCCAAGAAACTCACCTTTCTACAAAGGATGGACACTATCTTAGGGTGAAAGTTTGGAAAATGGTATTTCAAGCAAATGGGCCTAGAAAACAAGCAGGGGTTGCTATCCTAATATATGACAGATAGACTTCAGTCCAACATTAGTTCTGAAAGATAAGGAGGGTCACTTTATATTGATTGAAGGCACACTCTAACAGGAGGACATTACAATTCTAAACATATATGCACCTAACATGGGGGCTCCCAACTTCATCAAACAAATGCTATTAGAACTAAGGTCACAGATAACACTAAACACAGTTGCAGAAGGTGACTTCAACACCACACTTTCATCAATTGACAGGTCATCCTGGCAAAAAAATAAACAGAGGCATCTGGATTAAATGAGGTCATAGAAGAAATGACCCTAACACATATATACAGGATATTTCATCTAAATGCTGCAGAATACACATTCTTTTCAGCAGCACATGGAACATTCTCTAAAATAGACCATATATTAGAACACAAAGCAAATCTTAGCAAATACAGGAAAACTGAAATAATTCCTTGTATTCTATCTGACCACAATGGAATCAAACTACAAATCAATAGCAATGAAAGCTATAGAGCATTCACAAAATCATGGAAACTAAACAACACACAAGTAAGTGATGAAAGGGTCAATGAGGAAATGAAAAAAATTTTAAAAAAATTTATAGAGTCAAATGATAATGAGAACACAACATACCAAAACCTTTGGGACACAATGAAGGCAGTCCTAAGAGGGAAATTTATAGGTTTAAGTGCCTATTTTAAGAAATTAGAAAGGTCTCAAAGAAACAATCTAATGCTTTACCTTAAAGCCTTAGAAAAGAAGAACAAGGCAAACCGAAAATCAATAGACAGGAAGAAATAATAAATATTAAGGCAGAAATTAATGAAATAGAAACTGAAAAAACAATCCAAAGAATCAATGTAACAAAGAGTTCTTTGAAAGGATAAACAAGGTTGGTAAACCCTTAGCAAATATGACCAAAAGAAAGAGAAAAGAGACACAAATTAATAAAATTAGAGATGAAAAAGGCAGCATCACAACAGATACCAAAGAAATTAAAAAAAATCACAGGGACATACTATAAAAACATATACTTAGCCAGGCATGGTGGCGCATGCCTTTAATCCTAGCACTCGGGAGCCAGAGGTAGGAGGACTGCCCTGAGTTTGAGGCCACCCTCAGAATACAAAGTTAATTCCTGGTCAGCCAGAGCTAGAGTGAGACCCTACCTTGAAAACAAAAAACAAACATTTATACACACACACACACACACACACACACACACACACACACACACACACAAAGGACCCTAAAGACTCTACTAGCAAACTGTTAGATCTGATAAACACCTACAGCCATGTAGCAGGATACAAAATAAACACAAAGAAATCAGTAGCCTTCCTGTATGCTAATAACAAACACACAGAGGATGAAATCAGAGAATTACTCCCATTCACAATTGCATCAAAAAAACAAAGTACCTTGGAATAAACCTAAGGAAGTGAAGGATCTCTACAATACACACTTTAAAACACTCAAGTAAGAAATTACAGAAGACACTAATTAATGGAAAACCATCCCTTGTTCTTGGATCGGAAGAATCAATATTGTAAAAATGTCAATCGTACCAAAAGCAATCTACACATTTAATGCAATCCCCATCAAAATTCCAACAGCATTCTTCACATAAATAGAAAAAACAATCCAAAAATTCATTTGGAAGCACAAAAATATTCAAATATCTAAAACAATTTTGAGCAACAAAAATAAGGCTGGTGGTATCACCATACCTGATTTTAACCTGAACCATAGTAACAAAGACAGCATGGTCCTGGAACAAAAGCAGACATGTCAATCAATGGAACAGAATAGAGGACCCAGATGTAAGTCCAGGTAGCTATAGCCACCTGATATTTGATAAAAGTGCCACAAAATACTCATTGGAGAAAAGCCAGCCTCTTCAGCAAATGGTGCTGGGAAAACTGGATATGTATCTATAGAAGGATGAAAATAGATTCTTTCTTGCTCTCCATGCACAAGAATTAAGTCCAGGTGGATTAAAGACCTTAGCATCAGACCTGAAACTCTGAAACTGCTCAAAGAAAAAGTAAGGGAAACCCTTCAATATATTGGTCTTGGCAAAGACTTTCTGAATATAACCCCAATTGCTCAGGCAATGAAAACACAGATTAACCACTGGGACCTCATGAAATTACAAAGCTTTTGTACGGCAAAGGACACTGTGAATAAAGCAAACAGGTAACCTACAGAATGGGAAAAAAAATCTTTGTGAGCTATACATCTGATAGAAGCTAAATATCTAGGATACACAAAGAACTCAAAAAATTAAATAATAAGAAGTCAAACAAGCCAGTTAAAAAATGGGCTAAGGAGCTAAATAGAGATTTTTCAAAAGAAGAAGTACGGATGGTGTATAAGCATCTAAAAACTGTTCTACATCCCTAGTCATCAGGGAAATGCAGATTAAAACTACATTGAGATTCCATCTCACTCCTGTCAGACTGGCTACCATCATGAAAACAAATGATCATAAGTGCTGGAAGGGATGCGGAAAAAGGAACCCTTCTACACTGTTGCTGGGAATGTAATCGGGTCCAGCCATTGTGCTAATCAGTGTGGAGTTTCCTAAGGCAGCTGAAAATAGATCTACCATATGACCCAGCTATAACACTCCTAGGCATATATCCTAAGGACTCATCCCATTTCCTTAGAAGTACATGCTCAACCATGTTTATTGCCACTCAATTCATAATAGCTGGGAAATGGAACCAGCCTAGATGTCCCTCAACTGATGAGTAGATAATGAATATATAGCACATTTATACACTGCAGTTCTACTCAGCGGTAAAGAAAAATGAAGTTATGAAATTTGCAGAAACATGGATGGATCTGGAAAGGATTATACTAAGTGAGGTAACCCAGGCTCAGAAAGCCAAGCGCCACATGTTCTCCCTCATATGTGGATCCTAGCTACAGATGATTGGGCTTCTGCATGAGAATGAAAATACTTAGTAGCAGAGGCCAGTAAGTTAAAAAGGAGATATAAAGGGAAGAGAAAGGAAGGGAGGAGGGTACTTAATAGAATAGTATTGTATATATGTAAGTAGAAGAACAGATTAATCGGGGTGAAAAGGTCCAAAGTGAGGTCAGGGGCAGAGATTGAGTAAAGGAAATTGGGAAGGAGGGCTAATCAAAATCTAAGAGGATGCAAATAAATCATATGGAATCCTCTGGTTTCAGACAATGGAACACTCAGGAGTCATAGTTGTTGTTAGAAAATTTTCAGTGCCAGGGATGGGATCCCTCCAGTGAGTTGTTGGCCAGGGAGGTCCCTGATCCCCCCAAAACATTATAGGCCATTGCCAAGGCCCTTGGTTTCCCACCAGATGGTAAGACCCTATTGCTGAAGACTCCACATACTTGGTCTGCAAGGCCACTGAGAAATCCTGCTGGAACTGAGCTGATAACCTCCTCCATGTAGACCAGCTGACAGAAACTAGAAGAAGCCATTCTACATGTAGTTCAATGGGAGAAAGAGATTCCACCAGTGAAGATACTCAACAGTGGATACTGCAAGCCCGGCCAGCCAGACCAAATGAGCCAAAGGTTGCAATAGTGGCATGTTTGTCATGGTGGAAACGAACTGCCCTCCAATTGTACTGGAGGCCTGCTCCATGGGGGGAAAAACACATTCCTGATATTGAAAACTTAAAACAGGGGTAGTCATGAGCCCTAGGGGTGTAACATCTGCTGATGTCTAGATAAATGTATATACTATGCTTATCAAACTGCCCGGTAAGCACCTCTCTTATTGTTCATACCCATATATTAATGCTACTTTCACTTTTGGGTAGAGAACCTTCTCTTTTCAGATGGCAGTAACCTTGGGATGACTCAGAAGGCATCATAGCTCTGTAAAGAAGTGACAGGAGTGCTCCGCACTGCAATATCTCTATCACACCTTCCAAGGCTCAGGGTCCATTGCGGAAGTGGTGGAGGAAAGAATGTTAAGACCCAAAGGAAGGGTAGGACTTCTTACAACATGCTCCTCCAGACACAAAATGGCCTAGATATCCATGATCTCACAGTGCCTGACACTACCTACACAAGACCATCATAAGAGGAGGAAAAGATCATGACATCAAAATTAAAGAGAGACTGATTGAGAGGGGGAGGGAGTATGATGGATAATGGAGTTTCAATGGGGAAAGTGGAGGGTGGAAGGGCATTACCATGGGATATTGTTTTCAACCATGGAAGTTGTTAATAAAAATAAATAAATAAATAAATGAGAGGCTGATTGAGAGGGGGTGGGTATATGATGGGGAATGGAGTTTCAAAGGTGAAAATTGGGAGAGGGAAGATATTACCATGGGATATTGTTTACGATCATGGAAGTTGTTAATAAAAAAAAAATAATAATAATAATAATAAAGACTGAGGCCTGGCGTGGTACTTCACGCTTTTAATGCCAGCACTGGGGAGGCAGAGGTAGGAGGAGTGCAGTGAGCTCAAGGTTACCCTGAGACTTCATAATGAATTCCAGGTCAATCTGGGCTAGGGTGAGACCCTACCTCAAAAAAAAAAAAAAAGACTGAGAAGGATAATTATTACATTATTAGAATTACTGAGACTATTACTGAACCAAGGAAAGGCACCCACATTGCTCAAGATCCCATGTGGAGGGCCTGGTGAAACCAAAGAAAGAGGAGAGAGAAAAGAAAATTTGAGATCTTGCCACATGGTGAGCTGGAAGAGGTAAAGGAGCCCATGTGGAGAGCAAGGGCTAGGTGGCCCCTCACAGCTGGGCCTGGATCTAGGCCCAGGCTTAACCACTCAGGCCCAGCTGAGGAAACTACTCACTCACAGCTGGAAGTTTCCAAGTGGTCAGAGTACCTGCCCTCCCCTTGCAAAGGTATTTATAACCTTATGGTGGTGGGCTATCTTCCAGCTCAGGTGAGCCAGAGGGACAGCTGGCTGGTTAGGGCTAAGGGCTGTCTCTGGAAGCAGCTAGCCCTGACACCAAGTTCCAGAGGCTGAACATGATCAACCATGATGTTTAAATCCTATGAAAGTCCTCCTTCCCAGGAGGGGTCTTGGTTGTTTGTGGAGAAACAGGTCTAGGGAACTAGGCAAGATCCTCTGATTTCTAGCAAGTGCACAACTTCCTGCCTTTTTTACCTTCAGTGGTCCAGTCACCTTACATGTTCCCCCCCTCAGTCTGTTCTTGTAAATAAATAAATAAAACAACAAATTAGATTGTCCATGGTGCAGTGGAACACACTAAACAAAACAGTGTTACTCAGGAGTTGGGCCCCAAAGGTGTATGTGGCAGCTCAGGGGTTTCTTTGGGCAGCCATGGAGTTCTTCATACTGAGTGTCTCTGATGGCAGAGTGGTTATTTGTTTTGCACTTTTTTTTTTCTTTAGGTAGGATCTCACTCTAGCTCAGGCTCACCTGGAATTCACTATGCAGTCTCAGGGTGGCCTTGAACTCACAGGGATCCTCCTACCTCTGCCTCACCAGTGCTGGGATTAAAGGCATGCACCACCATGCTGGGCTGTTTTGCATTTTTATATCTCTGAACAGAATAAATATTAAAAACAAATAGCTTCGGGGGGCTGGAAAGATGATTCAAGTGTCAAAGGCCTTTGCTCGCAAAGCCTGACTGCCCAGGTTCAATTCCCCAGTACCCACATAAAGCCAGATACACAAAATAGCGCATGCATCTGGAGTTTGTTTGCCATGGCAAGAGGCTCTTGTGTATCCATTTTCTTCTAATAAATTTAAATAATTAAATAGCATCTTATAATTTGCAGCAAATTTTCCTTCTTCTCCCCTTCCCCACAGGAAATGGTCCCATTCTAGCACAGGATAAACTAGAACTCTCTCTGTAGTTGGCCTTGAACTCATAGCAATCCTGCTACATTAGCCTCCAAAGTGCTGGGATTAAAGGTTTATGCCTCCATGCCAAGCTTGCAGAAACTCTGTCTTTCAAAACAACATAATGGAGCTTCAGCAAAATAAATATGTACCATATGCCCACACGTACATACTATACAGACTGACTTAATTCTAAGAGACCATCCTAAAACAGCTACAGAAACTACAAAAGCCACTTTAATACAAAACCATGGAAAGAAAGTTGTTTGAGCAAAATTGAGTACTCATGAAATATCACTGAAGTCAATTCCATATTTTCCCACTTTTCTCACTCTGCCACATGTTAAAGGATGGGTTATCCGTGGAGCTAGTACTATATGCCTGCCAGAGGCTTCTCTGGGCAAGAGGTGGCCCTTCTGCTTCCTTAATTTCTTGGTGCTGTTACTTCTGTCCTGGCCAAACGTTCATGGTTGTCCAGTTCTACAACTAGGGAGCAGTGAACCCATGAGAATTCATCTTCTTCCTCCTCAGGCTGCTGTGAGAGCAGGTAAAAGGACCAAGCACCATGTAGACACAGTGTAGAGGGACAGTTCTAGACGACATCTTCTCTTCAAGGCTGAAGGCCACTGCCTCGCTATGACTTTCAATTTAGATCTGCTTCCCAGACCGGAAAGAGAACCTGGGAGAAAAGAGAACAGTGTAAGCCACTCATGAGCAGGCATGGGCTGAAAATTCCATTCAGAGCTGGGCGTGGTGGTGCATGCTTTTAATCCCAGCACTTGGGAGGCTGAGGTAGGATCACCATGAGTTTGAAGCCAGCCCAGGACTACAGAGTGAGTTCTAGGGTGGCCTGGTCTAGAGTGAAACCTTACCTCAAACAAACAAACAAAAAAAAGCCAGGCATGGTGGCACATGCCTTTAATCCAAGCACTTGGGAGGCAGAGGTAGGAGGCTCGCTGTGAGTTCAAGGCCACCCTGAGACTACACAGTGAATCTAGTAGGCTAGAGCAAGACTCTACCTCAAAAAAACTTAAAAAAAAAAAGTGGACAGATGAACACCTGAGATGAACACCCAACAATAAGGCAATTTCCTCCTCAGAAAGTTTGGGAAGAAAGAGCAATGCCTGGGGCTGACCACAAAACACCATCTCACAAAAAGAAAAAAGAAAAAAAGAAAAAAAAAAAAACACAACATCTCAGCATTACTTCCAAGTTGGGTATGGTGGTACAGACCTGTCTCTGACTCCAACATTCAAGAGGCTGAGGCAAAAGCATCTGGAGTTCAAAGTCACTGTGTCTAAAAAACAAAATAACCCATGATATTTCTAGTCATAAGAAGGGTCCTGGGCCAGGCATAGTGGCTCACGCCTTTAATCCCAGCATTTGGGAGGCAGAGGTAGGAGGATCACCATGAGTTCAAGGCCACCCTGAGACGCCATAGTGATTTCCAATCAGCCTGAGCCAGAGACCCTACCTTGAAAAATCAGAAGGATGTGGGGCTATGAATTAGTGAATGGGATTTGAACATTGCTGCTTATCAGAAATAAACCCCAATCCAGGACTGGTGGTAAAGACATGTTATACCAGCTACTTGGGAGGCTGAAGCAGGAGGATTACAAATTCAGGTCTGCCTGGGCTACAGTCTGAGTTCAATGCATGCCTGGGCCTTGTCTCAAAATATGAAAGAAGTAAAATAAGGGTAAGGTAATATCTCAGTGGTTGGAGACCTTGGGTTCAATTCATATTACAGCAAAAAGTAGATAAAGTTACCAGCTGTGGTGGCAGACACCTTTAATCTCCGCACTCAGGAAACAGAGGTTGGAGGATCACTGTGAGTTTGAGGCCACACTGAGACTGTGTAGTGAATTCAAGGTCAGCCTGGGCTAGAGTGAGACCCTACCTTGAAAAACCAAAAATTTTAAAAAGTAGATAAAGGAGAAGAGGATAGGCAAAGAGAAAAGAGAAGAGGGATTGAGATGGGGCAGTAATATGATGGAGAATGGAATTTCAAAGGGGAAAGTGTGGGGGGGAGGGTTTTACCATGGGATATTTTTTTATAATCATGGAAAATGTTAATAAAAATTGTGAAAAGATAAAAAATAAAATTAAATTAATTTTTAAAAAAAAAGAGGAGGAAGAAGGAGGAGGAGAAGAAGAAGAAGGGGAAGAAGGAAGAAGAAGCAGCAGCAGCAGCAGCCAGTATAGTGGCATACCCCATTAGTCCAAACACCAGAGAGGCAGAGGTAGGAGTATCACTGTGAGTTTGAGGCCAGCCTGGGACTACAGAGTGACCCTGCCTCTAAAAAAGAAAGAATGAAAAGAAAAAGTGGGGGTGGGTGCTAGACAGGTTGTTCAGTGGTTAAGGTACTTGCCTGCAGAGCCTAAGGACCCAGGTTTGATTCCCCAGTACCCATGTAAAGCCAGATGCACAGGTGGCACATGTGGCTGGAAGCCCTGGCACTATCATTCTCTTTATCCATCTGCCTCTTTTTGTCTCTCTCAAATAAATGAATAAATAATAAAGGAGAAGCCAGGTGTCCTGGCACATGTCTTTAATCCCAGCACTTGGGAGGCAGAGGTAAGAGGATCACCTTTAGTTTAAGGCCACCCTGAGACTACACAGTGAATTCCAGGTCAGCCTGGGCTAGAGTGAGATCCTACCTTGAAAAACCATGAAGGGGAGGGGGAAAGGAGGAGAAAGAGGGGGCTGGAGACATGCCTAGTACTTAACATGGTTGCTGGCAAAGCCTAAGGTTCCAGGTTCAACTCCCTAGTACCCACGTAAAGCCAGATGCACAAAGTGGCACCCATGTGCCATATCTTCATTATCCACTCATCAGTTGAGGGACATCTAGGCTGGTTCCATTTCCCAGCTATTGTGAATTGAGTGGCAATAAACATGGTTGAGCATGTACTTCTAAGGAAATAGGATGAGTCCTTAGGATGTATGCCTAGGAGTGCTATAGCTGGGTCATATGGTAGATCAATTTTTAGCTGTCTTAGGAACCTCCACACTAATTTCCACAATGGCTGGACCAGGTTGCATTTCTACCTACAGTACAGAAGGGTTCCTCTTTTTTCACATCCTCATCAGCATTTATGGTCATTTGTTTTCATGATGGTAGCCAATCTGAGAGGAGTGAGATGGAATCTCAACGTAGTTTTAACCTGCATTTCCCTGATGACTAGGAATGTAGAACATGTTTTTTTAGATGTTTAGACGCTTGGCTTCCTGGGCCTGGGTTACCTCTACCTCACTTAGTATAATCCTTTTCAGATCCATCCATTTTCCTGCAAATTGCTTGTGTTCTCTGGGAATTCCTTCAGGAGTTTGTTTTCTTGTTTGATTTCTTTGAACATAGATATAATCATTCTTTTGAATTTTTTGTTAGGGATTTCATCTAAATCAGTCTCATTGGAGATGGATTCTGATGAATTTGTAATTTTTGGTGGAATTATATTGTCTTGATTTTTTTGTGTTTCTTGTATTACAGTGTAGAGATTTTTGCATTCTGAGTTAATTTGATACTTGGGTTTTCCAATCATTTGCAGTGTTCTTAGATGTTATGTATCTTCAGGGTAGGAGCTTAAGGTGTGAAGTGTGGCTCTTATATTGTTCCTAGAGTAACAGCAGAAGTGACCCTAGGTGTTTAGTTTGCCTGTTGTGCAAGTATTATAGTAGGTTGGGTGGAGCCAAATACAGGCTAATTGTAAAATTCAACTGAGCAATATACACACTGAATCAAAACCAGCACGGAGTATTTATGCAAGAGTTGGGATTAAACAAGCAAATAACCTAATAAAGTCAAAGTCCCTAAGGGTGTGTTAATCTGTATTTCCCTGATGACTAGGGATGCAGAACAGTCTTTCAGATGCTTATATGTCATCTGTATTTCTTCTTTTGAGAACTCTCTATTTACTTCCATAGCCCATTTTTTAATTGTGTTGTTTTCTTATTATTTAATTTTTTTTAGTTCTTTGTATGTCCTAGATATTATTCCTCTATCAAATGTAGAGCTGACAAAGATTTTTTTCCCCATTCTGTAGGTTGCCTGTTTGCTTTATTAACATTGTCCTTTGCTGTACAAAATCTTTATAATTTCATGAGTTCCCAGTGGTTAATATGTGATTTTATTGCCTGAGCAATTGGGGTTATATTCAGAAAGTCTTTGCCAAGACCAATATGTTGAAGGGTTTCCCTTACTTTTTCCTCTAGCAGTTTCAGAGTTTGAAATCCGGTGCTAAATTCTTTAATCCACTTGGTCTTAATTCTTGTGCATGGAGAGAGAGAAGAATCTATTTTCATCCTTTTATAGATACATATCCAGTTTTCCAAGCACCATTTGCTGAAGAGGCTGGCTTTTCTCCAATGAGTATTTTTGGCATTTTAATCGAATATCAGGTGGCTATAGCTACCCGGACTTACATCTGGGTTCTCTATTCCATTCCATTGATCTACATGTCTGCTTTTGTTCCAGTACCATGCTATTTTTGTTACTATGGCTCTGTAGTATAGGTTAAAATCAGGTATGGTGATACCACCAGCCTTATTTTTGTTGCTCAAAATTGTTTTAGATATTTGAGATTCTTTGTGATTCCAAATGAATTTTTGGATTGTTTTTTTCAGTTTTTGTAAAGAATGCCATTGGAATTTTGATAGGGGATTACATTAAATGCGTAGATTGCTTTTGGTAAGATTGCCATTTTCACAATATTGATTCTTCCAACCCAGAAGAAAGGGATGTTTTACCATTTCCTAGTGTTTTCTGCAATTTCTCACTTGCGTTAAAATGTGCATTGTAGAGATCCTTCACTTCCTTGGTTAGGTTTATTCCAAGGTACTTTATTTATTTTTTTTTTTATGCAACTGTAAATGGGAGTGATTTTCTGATTTCATCCTCTGTGTGTTTGTTGTTAGCATACAGGAAGACTACTGATTTCTGTGTGTTTATTTTGTATCCTGCCACATGGCTGTAGGTGTTTATCAGCTCTATCAGTTTCTTGGTAGAGTCCTTAGGGTCCTTTGTGTATAGAATCATATCATCTGCAAGTAATGATAATTTATCTCTTCCTTTCCAATTTTTATCCCTTTTATGTGTGTCTCTTGCCTTATTGCTAAGGCTAAGACGTCTAATACTAGATTAAATAAAAGTGGGGACAGTGGACACCCTTGTCTTGTTCCTTATTGTAGTGGAAAAGCTTTCAGTTTTTTCCCATTTAGTAATACATTGGCTGTAGGCATGTCATAAATAGCCTTTATTATATTGAGATATGTTCCTTCTATTCCCAGTCTCTCTAGGACTTTTATCATGAAGGGATGTTGGATATTGTCAAATGCTTTCTCTACATCTAATGAGATGATCATGTGATTTTTGTCCTTCAGTCCATTTATATAATGTATTACATGTATCAATTTGCATATGTTGAACTATCCCTGTTTCTCTGGGATAAAGCCTACTTGGTCAGGGTGAACGATCTTTCTGATATATTCTTGTATTCTGTTTGCCAATATTTTGTTGAGAATTTTTGCATCTATGTCTATGAGGGAGATTGGTCTGTAATTTTCTTTTTTTGTTCTATCTTTGCCTGGTTTTGGTATCAGGGTGATTCTGGCTTCATAGAAGGAGTTTGGTAGGATTCCTCCTTTTTCTATTTCATGGAAATGCTTAAGAAGCAATGGTGTTAGCTCTTCCCTGAAGGTCTGGTAAAATTCACCAGTGAATCCATCTGGGCCTGGACTTTTTTTAGTTGGGAGATTTTTGATAACTGTTTGGATCTCCATACTTGTTATAGGTCTATTTAAGTGATAAGACTCATCTTGATTTAATTTATGTAGGTCATATAAATCAAGGAAATCATCCATTTCTTTCAGATTTTCATATTTAGTGGAGTATATGTTTTTATAGTATGTCCCTATGAGATTTGAATTTCTCTGGTATGTTATGATGTTGTCATTTTCACCTCTAATTTTATTAATTTGTGTCTTAATTTTGATCAGATTTGCTAAGGGTTTATCAATCTTGTTTATCCTTTCAAAGAACCAACTCTTTGTTTCATTGATTCTTTTGATATGTATATATATGTGTGTGTGTGTGTGTGTGTGTGTATTATATTTCATTAATTTCTGCCATAATCTTTATTATTTCTTCCCATCTACTGATTTTTACTTTACCTTGTTCTTCTTTTTCCAAGGCCTTAAGGTGAAGCATTACGACATTTACTTGAGATCTTTCTAATTTTTTAATATAGGCACTTAAACCTATGAATTTTCCTCTTAGGACTGCCTTCATTGTGTCCCAAAGGTTTTGGAATGTTGTGTTCTCAGTATCATTTGACTCTATGAATTTTTTTGATTTCCTTCTTGATTTCTTCATTGACCCATTCATCATTTAGTAGTATATTGTTTAGTTTCCATGATTTTGTGTATGCTTTATAGCTGTTTTTGCTATTGATTTGTAGTTTGGTTCCATTGTGGTCAAATAGAATGCAAGGAATGATTTCAGTTTCCCTATATTTGTTAAGATTTGCTTTGTGTCCTAATATATGGTCTATTTTAGAGAATATTCCATGAGCTCCTGCAAAGAATGTGTATTCTGTAGCATTTGGATGAAATGTCCTGTATATATCTGTTAGGTGCATTTCTTCTATGACCTCTTTTAATCCAGATGCCTGTTTATTTTTTGCCGGGATGACCTGTCAATTGATGAGAGTGAGTTGTTGAAGTCACCCACCACCACTGTGTTTGGTGTTATCTGTGACCTTAGTTCTAACAGTGTTTGTTTGATGAAGTTGGGGGCCTCCATGTTAGGTGCATATATGTACATATTGTAACATCCTTCTGTTGGAGGGTGCCTTTAATCAATATAAAGTGACTTTCCTTTTTTTTCCTAACTAATGTTGGACTGAAGTCTACTTTGTCAGATATTAGGATAGTAACCCCTGCTTGTTTTCTAGGCCCATTTGCTTGAAACACCACTTTCCAACCTTTCACCCTAAGATAGTGTCTATCCTTTGTAGAAAGGTGAGTTTCTTGGAGGCAACAAATTGAAGGATCTTTTGGTTAAACCCAGTCTATAAACCTATGTCTTTTGGTTGGGGCATTGAGGCCACTGATATTAAGAGACAGTATTAAAAGGTGTGCATTTATTTTTGCCATGTTTTTTGTACTTCTTCCAGTTTTACCTTTGCTCTCTTGTGTTAATTAGCATTCGAGTGTGGTTTGTTTTTTTCCCGGTTCCTTATATGTGTGCTTTTCTTTCTCTTCAGCATGGAGGATTCTTTCAAGTATTTTCTGTAGAGCTGGTTTTGTCGTCAAGTATTCCTTTAGCCTGCTTTTGTTGTGGAATGTCCTTATTTCTCCATCTATTTGTTTTTTTTTTTTTGGTTTTTCGAGGTAGGGTCACACTTTAGCTCAGGCTGACCTGGAATTCACTATGGAGTCTCAGGGTGGCCTCGAACTCTTGGCGATCCTCCTACCTCTGCCTCCCGAGTGCTGGGATTAAAGGCGTGCGCCACCACGCCCGGCCTCTCCATCTATTTGAATGGATAGCTTTGCAGGATAAAGTAACCTTGGTTGACAGTTGTTATCTTTCTGGATTTGGTACATCACTCCAAGCACTTCTGGCTTTTAAAGTTTGTGTTGAGTAATCTGCTATGATCCTGATGGGCTTGCCTTTGTAGGTGACTTGATTTTTCTCTCTGACTGCTTTCAATATATTTTCTTTTGTTTGTATGTTTGGTAGTTTAATTATAATATGGTGAGGAGAGGTTCCTTCAAGATTTTGTCTGGTTGGTGTTCTAAAGGCTTCTTGTATCTGCAATGGCATCTCTTTCCCAATTTGGGTTTTCTTCTATGATATTGTTGAAAATGCCTACTATGACTTTGGAGTGAAATTCTTCTCCATCTACTATACCCTGAGTTCTTTTTTTTTTTTTTAAACATTTTTATTTATTTATTTATTTATTTATTTATTTATTTATTTATTTGAGAGTGACAGACACAGAGAGAAAGACAGAGAGAGGGAGAGAGAGAATGGGCGCGCCAGGGCTTCGAGCCTATGCAAACGAACTCCAGACGCGTGCGCCCCCTTGTGCATCTGGCTAACGTGGGACGTGGGGAACCGAGCCTCAAACCGGGGTCCTTAGGCTTCACAGGCAAGCGCTTAACCGCTAAGCCATCTCTCCAGCCCTATACCCTGAATTCTTATGTTTGATCTTTTCATAGTATCCCAAATATCTTGAAATTCCCATTTATACTTTCCTATTGTTTTGTCTTTCTCTTTGTTGGACTATTTTAGATCTGCCACCTGGTCTTCTAGTTTAGATATTCTTTCCTTTCCTTCATCCATTCTACTGGTGAAATTTCTACAGAGTTTTTTATTTCATTGACTGACTTTTTTCTTTGAGGTAGGGTCTCACTCTAGCCCAGGCTGACCTGGAATTCACTTTGGAGTCTCAGGGTGGCCTTGAACTCAGGGCAATCCTCCTACCTCTGCCTCCCGAGTGCTTGGATTAAAGGCGTGCACCACCATGCCTGGCTGTGTTCTTCGTTGCTAGTAATTCTGACTGGTTTTTCTTTATTATTTCTATTTCCTTATATATGTCTTATATTGGCCTCTTCATTTCACTAATTTGGTTTCCTGTGTCTTCTTTGATTCCTTTGATTTCCTCTTTGACTTGTTTGAGCATATTTATATTTATTTCTTTTGAAATCTTTCTCAGGCATTTCCTCTAACTCATTCTCACTGGAGGTCATTTCTGATGCATTAATACTTTTTGGTGGTGGGGAGGGGATGCTATGGATGGTGGTTCTAGTTCTCCCATTGGTCCACATGATCCTCTACCTTGCGATCTGCTCATCCATTGGTTGCTGCAGTCCCCCGTTCACATTTCTTGAGTTTGTGAGGAGCTTAGGTATGAGTGGAAAATCCCCTTACCTAGCTTTTCCTGTGGCTCAAACTGAATCTTGCAGCTGTGTCCCTGCAGACTTGGTGCTGCCCCTGCTGGTGCCACTTCTGCCTGCCTGTGTGGGCTCTAGATGCTCTGGGTCTGTCCTACTTCTCTGCTGCCACTGGTAATTCTTATACACCTCACTTTTTAGTAGAAGAGTGTATTTTTCTGGGTTTTTTTTTTTGTTGTTGTTGTTTATTTGTTTTTTTGCTCTTTCTCCCCTAGGCTGTTTTGGCATGGTTCCTACAGTGCCATCTTAACCGGAAGTCCTTAAAATATATTTTATTTTTATTTATTTATTTGACAGAGAAAGAGGAAGGAGGGAGGGAGGGAGGGAGAGAGAGAGAGAATGGGCTTGCGAGGGCCTCCAGCCACTGCCAATGAACTCCAGATGCCTGTGCCCCTTTTGTATCTGGCTACCATGGGTACTGGCAAATAAAAAAAAAGCTGAAATAATAGGATAAAGAGATGATAACATCAAAGTAAAAGAGAGACTGATTAAGAAGGGGAGGGAAGATGGACAGTGGAGTTATGAAGTAGAAAGTGAGGGCTTTGTAGGCAAACACCTTAACTGCTAAGCCAACCCTCCAACTCCCTATTTTTTTTTCTTTATTGTATCTGGTTGTATGCATATATATGTGCAGATGTCATCCAATAAGGTCATTGTGATGATTCAATAATAGTACCTCCTTATGTGATGGAGATATGTTCAAGGCTCCCAGTAGATGTCCTAAACAGCAGATAGTACTAAGTCCTATGGGTAATATATATTTCCTTTACATACATATCTATGGTAAACTTTCCCCTTTTAACTTAAAGGAAGAATAATACAGATGATTCTCTTTGACATTTCCTAATTGCCAGCACCATGACTCTAATACCGTGGAGCCACTATTAAATAAGCTATGGAGCCAGGTGTGGTGGTGCACACACTTAATCCCAGCATTTTGGAGGCAGAGGAAGGAGGATTGCTGTAAGAAAGTGAATTCCAGGTCAGCCTGGGCTACAGTAAGACCCTACCTCAAAAAACAAACAAAAAACCCAACATATGGTTGACCTGAACACAAACACTGTATTATTGCCTGGGTTGATCTGATAAAGAGGATGGTTACCAAGTGACAATGGGTAGGGAGTATTCATAGCCTGGAGAAGCAAGACAAAGACAGGATTCACATCCCAAACTGAAGACAGTGGGAGGCGCAAGATCTCAGCACACTGCTCAGAACAGCATGCAATTTAAAACTATTTCTAGAATTTTACATTTCATATTTTTCAATTCACTAGTCACAGTTAAGTCAAACCATGGAAAGTAAAATTGAAAATATTTATATCTGTATTAACACTGTGCTCTAAAGTACTAGAGCTGGGTATGGTACCACATACTCTTAATCCCAGCACACAGGAGGCTGAGGTAGGAGGATCTCTGTGAATTCCAGGTCAGCCTGGGTTAGAGCAAGACCCTAACTTGAAAAACCAAAAACATAAAATAAAATAAAATAAAATAAAGTACTAGAGTAACAAGACATTCTGATTCAAACAACGAGAATTCCCAGCACCCTGCCAGTACTGATAGGTATCTGTCCAGTACGTAGACATCTGTCCCGCAGAGGTCATGATCATCATGCCCTGGCACACAATTTCTGATCAGCTACAGCACCACACCAAGAAACAACAGCCTCCCTGTGGCAGCTGTCCAGCCTCCTACCAACCCCTATGTCCTCCCATGGCTATTACTTAGTGGGAAAAGAGGTAGAAAGGTGACTCACAGCTTTTTCATGATCGTCCTCTCCTCCTTGTCCCTGTTGCTATTGCTGGCCCTGGTAGCCACAGCATCTTTTTCTCTTCTTCCTCCTGGGGCTTGTCTTGGTGGAATAAGGCCACTGGGAGAAGTGGGGGGTGGGGACAAAGAAATGCTTTTTTGTTTTTTTTTAAATAAATAATCTTTTTATTTTTATTTATTTTTTTAAAAAAATATTGTATTTATTTATTTGAGAGAGAGAAAGAGGCAGAGAAAAAGAGAAAGAATAGGCACCAGGGCCTCTAGCCACTGCAAACCAACTCCAGACACATACACCCCCTTATGCATTTGGCTTACATGGGTCCTGGAGAGCTGAACCGGATCCGTTGGCTTTGCAGGCAAATGCCTTAACTGCTAAGCCATCTCTCCAGCCCCTATTATTTTTATTTTTGAGAGAAAGAGAGAAAGAGAGAGAGAGAATGGGCACGCCAGGGCCTCAGCTGCTACAAACTCTTGTGGGCAAGTGCAACATCGTGTGCTTGCATCCCTGCACATCTGGCTTATGTGGGACCTGGAAATCTGAACATGAGCTCTTAGGCTTCCCAGGCAAGTGCCTTAACCACTGAACCATCTCTACAGCCCAGACTTTCTTTTCATTGTAGTTCTTGGCCAGGTGTGGTAGCACACACCTTTAATCCCAGCACTGCAGAGGCTAAGGTAGGAGGTTCACCATGAGTCTGAGGTCACCCTGAGACTACATAGTGAATTCTAGGTCAGCCTGGGCTAGAGTCAAATCCTACCTCCAAAAACCAAAAACAAACAAAAAAAATGATCAACCCATAGGTATTTTATTTGTAAAGCTCTTAAAATAAAATGGTTATTAGGGTTTTGTAATACTCTGAAGGTCAAAAGTACTCCAGTCAGCTGAGTATGGCGTCGCACCCCTTTAATCCCAGCACTTGGGAGGCAGAGGTAGGAGGACCACTGTGAGTACTAGGCTGGCTTAAGACTACATAATGAATTCCAGGTCAGCCTGGGCTGGAGCAAGACTGTTGTAGTCAGTTCTACGCTGCTGGAATGAACCTCCAAACCAGACACATTTTATGGGATGAATGATATTTATTTCAGGCTTATAGATTCACAAGCAGTTCCATAATGGCAGAAGATAGCCACATTTACCAAACCCACGGGAGAAAAAGCTCTGCTGTAAACAGCAGGAAGTCTGCATATTTTTAGGCTGGAATTCAGATCCACCAGCCCACAGTGACACCTCTCCCATCCATGTGGCTGGAAATCCAAGGTACAAGCTTTAATAAAACTTTTGAGTCTATGGGGAGGGAGCATAAATTCAAACTGCCACAGAGACCCTACCTAAAAACAACAACAAAAAAAAACATACTAGAGTCAGAAAGATTCTTCCCTTCACTGTTGATGCCTTTTCCCCTTTCCCCCAGATCGGGTCACACTCTAGCCCACACTGACCTGGAATTAACTCTGTAGTCTCAGGCTGGCCTTGAATTCATGGTGATCTTCTTACCTCCTATGCCTCTTAACTTCTTTCTTTTGTCTAACAGCATTGGCTAGTATTTCAAACTCTCTACTTTCTGAGAATAGGATATGTATAAATTCTCTTAAGCCTAGGTTTCCCAACTGTAAAATGAAAATAATAGCTTATTATAACCCCTAGAGATGACGCATCTGATTCTGATATTCATTTTACATATGTTTGTGACAGTGTCATGTAACCCAGACTTATTATGTACTGGAGTATAACCTTAAACTTTGTTTTCCTACCTCTTCTTCCCGAGTTCTTGGATAATAAGCATGTATCACCACAGGCCATCCTTTGTAGTGCTAGGCACAGAATCCAGGGCTTTGTGCATAGTAAGCAAATACTCAAACTATATCCCAAACCCCTTGTTTATTTTTTGAGATAAGGACTCATGTAGTTGAGGATAGCCTCTAATTCCCTATATAGCCAAGGACTGCCTTGAATTCATGATCTTCCTAACTCCCTACTCCTAAGAGCTGGACATGCACTACCAGGCCCAACATGACTTCCTTCTCTGTCATGTCTTCCCTTTCCTACTGGATTAGCAAGGAGCTTCTCTTTCTCAGTTTAAATAACTGCTATATCCGCAGTGCCTGGCGGATTAGTCAGTGCTCACTAAATTGAATGAACATAAAAACACTGTGAGGTCCAGTGAGGACCTGAAGCTTGCTCTGGCAGGGCAGGGAGGCTGTGGCAGGGAGCCTACCTCCTATAGCATTGCAATTCCTCCTGTACCAGAAGCAGTTGTGACTTGAGCTTGTTGCGCTCCTGAAGCACATCCCTCAGCTCTTGTAGAGTGAAGCGGGGACGGTTGGGATCTGTCAGGTCAACCACCATTTTGTCTGGTCCCAGGTTCACCTGAAAAATAAGACACTATTTAGGGTCCACCCTCATTACCTTGGACTATACATCTCTGAAAGGAAAGATCTGCATTTTTGTTTTGTTAAAAATACTTTTTAGGGGCTGGAGAGATGGCTTAGCAATCAAAGTGCTTGCCTGCAAAGCCTAAGAACACATGTTTGAATCTCCCGGTGCCATGCAGCCAGATGCACAGAGACACAAAGGCAATGCCACACATGCGCCACAAGGGGGCATGTGAGTCTGAAAGGCCCTGGAGGACCCATTCCCTCCACCCCACTCAAAAGTAAAATAGAATAACAATTTTTTAAAAGTATTTTTGTTTGTTTATTTATTTGAGAGCAACAGACAGACAGAGAGAGAGAGAATGGGCACACCAGGGCCTCCAGCCACTACAAACGAACTCCAGATGCATGTGCCACCTTGTACATCTAGCTTACGTGGGTACTGGGGAGTCAAGCCTTGAACCAGGGTCCTTAGGATTCACAGGCAAGCACTTAACCACTCAACCATCTCTCCAGCCCCGTAGAATAACAATTTTTAAAAAGTTAGGGGGCCAGAGCAAGACGGCTCATGCCTTTAATCCCAGCACTTGAGAGGCAGAGGAAGGAGGATCACCAAGAGTTCAAGGCCACCCTGGGACTACATAGTAAATCCCAGGACAGCCTAGGCTAGAACAAAACCCTACCTTGACCCCCCCACAAAAAAAATTGTGGGCAAGGCTGGAGAAATGGATTAGCAGTTAAAGCACTTGCCTGCCAAACCAAAGGACACAGGTTTGACTCCCCAGGATCCACATAAGCAAGATGCACAAGATGGTACATGTGTCTGGAGTTTGACTGCAGTGGCTGGATGCCCTAGTGCACCCATTCTCTCCCTGTTTCTCTCTCTCTCAGATAAATAAACAAAAATAAGCCAGTAAAATGAAATAAATAAATAAATATAAGCCAGGCATGGTGGCGCACGCCTTTAATCCCAGCACTCGGGAGGCAGAGGTAGGAGGATCTCTGTGAGTTCAAGGCCATCCTGAGATTACATAGTGAATTCCAGGTCAGTCTGGACTAGAGTGAAACCCTACCTCGAAAAGCCAAAATAAATAAATAAATAAATAAAAATAAAAATAAAATAATTAAAAAAATTTGGGGCCGGGGAGTTAGGCATGGTGGTGCATGCCTTTAATCCCAGCACTTGAGAGGCAGTGGTAGGATTATCACCAAGAGTTCGAGAGGGCAAGACAGAATGGGCATCTTTCCACCATAAATAAACTCAACACATGTGCCACTTTGTGCATCTTATCTTGCTTTATATAGGTCCTGGGAATCAAACCCAAGATGGCAGGCTTTGCATGCAAGTGACTTTGACCACTGAGTCATCTCTCCAGACTCCCTGGTTTTTATTTATTTATTTATTATTATTTGCTGCTGCTGCTGTTGTTTTTCGAGTGAGGGAATTCACTATGTAGTCTCAGGGTGGCATCAAACTCATGGTGATCCACCTTCCTCTGCCTTCCAAGTGTTGGAATTAAAGGTGTGGGCCACCACACCAGGCTTTAGTTTTTTGTTTGTTTTTAATATTTATTTATTTATTTACTTGAGGGAGAGACAGAGGAAGAGGCAGAGAGAAAGAGAGAGAATGGGTACTCCAGGGCCTCCAGCCACTGCAGACGAACTCCAGACGCATGCGCCCCTCTGTACATTTGGCTTATGTAGTCTCCTGGAGAATCGAACCGGGGTCCTCAGACTTTGCAGGCAAATGCCTGCTGGCCTCAAACTCAGCAATCCTCCCACATCATACCTCAGTCTCCTACATGCTGGGATTAAAGGCATGTGCCACAACTGGCTAAATGAACATAAGAATCTTTTTAAAATTTATTCAAGAGAAAAAGAGGCAGAGAGAGACAGAGGAGAGAGAGAGAATGGGTGCAGCAGGGCAGGTAGCCACTGAACACAAATTCCAGACACATGTGCACCTTGTGCATCTGGCTTTAAGTGAGTACTGGGGAACTGAAACCAGGTCCTTAGGCTTTATAGGCAAAAAAAGTCATTTCTCCAGCCCTCATTCTCTCTTTTTTTAAAAAATTTTTATTTATTTATTTGAGAGCGACAGACACAGAGAGAAAGACAGATAGAGGGAGAGAGATTTCTCCAGCCCTCATTCTCTCTTCTTTTAAAAAATTTTTATTTATTTATTTGAGAGCGACAGACACAGAGAGAAAGACAGAGGGAGAGAGAGAGAATGGGCGCGCCAGGGCTTCCAGCCTCTGCAAACGAACTCCAGACGCGTGCGCCCCCTTGTGCATCTGGCTAACATGGGACCTGGGTGTCGGGAGCCATTCTGGCTGGACTTGTATCCATAGCTCTGGGCTTCTGGCAGCAAGACATTAGCAAAACTATAGCAGCCTACCTGTAAGCAAGATTAGGTATCTTCAGCCATTTGGCTGGTCCTTTGTACTTAGAAATGATTGAAATGCAAAAACTCTGTAACAGGAAGGTTTTTTGATAGGAACCTGTAAAGCTCATAAAATCTTTGTCTATGGAAAAACTGTTTGTAAAAAGATATAAAAAGGAATGCTGTGAAATAAACCATGTCTTCAGTCCTGGCTTCAGCCCTGGACTGGAGTCCATTCTTTCACTCTTTCTTTTGTCTTTCCTTAATCCTCACTCCCCATCAGGCGTGAACCCTTTCAGCCGGCAGGCTCCAGCAAGTGGCGCCCAAACGTGTGGCCTGAAGACGGGGATACAGTGAAGGACACCGCTGGATTGAAAAGGAGTGCGCTCGGAAAAAGAAAAAAGGGAGCGGTGAGTAATAATAAGTAAGAGTAATAATAAGTAAAAATGGGACAAGGTAGTAGTCGCATGCTTTTTGTACATATGCTGAAAAATATGTTACGTACCCGGGGAACTAAAGTTAGTCTGCAGCAACTTAGTAACTTTTTGGAATTTATAGAAAAAGTCCTTAGGCTTCACAGGCAAGCGCTTAACCACTAAGCCATCTCTCCAGCCCTCATTCTCTTTTTTTGTTTTGTTTATTTTTGAGGCAGGGTCTCACTCTTTCCAAGGATGACTTGGAATTCACTCTGTAGCCCAGACTGGCTTTGAACTCAGTGATCCTCCTATCTCATCCTCCCAAGTGCTGGGACTAAAGGTGTGTGCCACCATGCATGGTCTCTTTCTTTCTTTCTTTCTTTCTTTCTCTCTCTTTCTTTCTTTCTCTCTCCCTCTCTCTCTCTCTCTCTCTCTCTCTCTTCCTTCCTTTATTTATTTATTTATTTATTTATTTATTTATTTTTGAGGTAGCTTCTTGCTCTAGCCCAGGCTGACCTGGAATTCAATATGTAATCTCAGTTTAGCCTTGAAATCACAGTGATCCTCCTACTTCTGCCTCCTGAGTGCTAAGATTAAAGGTGTGTGCCACCATGCCAGGCCTCTGAATTTTTTTTTCTGAATTTATTTTAATTTATGCACTTTTCCCTCCCCTTTCTATCTTTCTTCCTTTTTTTTTGGTTTTGGTTTTGGTTTTGGTTTTTCAAGGTTGGGTCTCACTTTAGCCCAAGCTGACCTGGAATTCACTGTGTCGTGTCAGGGTGGCTTTGAACTCATGGTGATCCTCCTTCCTCTGCCTCCGGAGTGCTGAGATTAAAGGCGTGCGCCACCATGCCCAGCCTCTATTGTGTTTTTTTTTTAAAGATTTTATTTATTTTTATTTATTACAGGTAGAGGGAGCGAGAGAGAGATAGAGAGAGAATGAGAATGAGTACACCAGGGCCTCTAGCCACTGCAAATGAACTCCACATTGCATGCATCACCTGGTTTATGTGGGACCTGAAGAATCGAACCGGGGTCTTTAGGCTTTGCAGGCATGCACCTTAACAACTAAGCCATCTCTCCAGCCCAGTGTTTTGTTTTTTGAGGTACAGTCTCACTCTGGAATTCACTATGTAGTCTCAGGTTAGCCTTGAACTCACAGCAATTCCTCCTACCTCTGCTTTCAGAGTGCCACCACACTAAGCTCTATTTTATTTTATTTATTTTTTAATTTTAACAGGGTCTTGCCATGTAACTTAGCCCTAGGCTGTCCTCAAATTCTCCACTGTTCTGTCTCGGCCTTCAAGTGTTAAATGACAGGCATACTCCACCTTACCAGCACACCCTCTTCCATACCCAGCTCCTGCCCTCCTGAGGGTGACTAAGGGAGAAAATGTGCCTCCTCATTTGCTGCCTGGTGACACTTCTCCATTCTGCCCCAAAGAGGAAATCACCTAGCCCAAGAAGACCACAGGGTTCCCACACCTAACACACTTCCTCCGTCCTGGTGCCTGGAGGTCACAGTGGATGAAGCTGAGCAAGACTAGACAAGAAGTTCCTCTTTTTGACTTTCTACAGTCAGTTTACTAATTGTGATATTTATTCATCATGCAGAATAGATATGAAGGTAGGACCTCCTCTACAGATACGATTGTCACTGTGACTTAGCAGTAGGAGAAATATGACTGGTACGGTGACTCAGATCTGTAATCCCAGCACTTGGAGACTGAGGGAAGAAGAGCGCTCAGCCTGGACTACAGAGTGAGATCCTATCTGAAAAACAAAACAAAGTACAACAAAACAAAAAAGTTTTAAAAATAATGAGTACTAGATTGCGATATAAAAATTCACTTTGGCTGAGCATGGCAGAACATACCTTTAATTCCAGCACCTGGGAGGCAGAAGTAGGAGGATCACTGAGAATTCGAGGCCACCCTGAGACTACACCGTAAATTCCAAGTCAGCCTGGGATGGAATGAGACCCTTCCTCGAAAAACAAAACAAAAACAAAAAATTCATTTTGGAGGCAAAAGGATTATTTGTGAATTTGAGGCTACCTAGACACTACATAGTGAATATCATTCACCTTCGGCTAGAGTGAGACCTACCTCAAAACAAACAAAAAAAGTTTGCCTCAATTGAGGACTGGAGAGATGGCTTAGTGGTTAAGTGCTTGCCTGTGAAGCCTAAGGACCCCAGTTTGAGGCTGGATTCCCCAGGACTCACGCTACCCAGATGCACAAGGGAGCCACGTGTCTGGAGTTCCTTTGCAGTGGCTGGAGGCCCTGGCACACCCATTCTTTCTCTCTCTCTCTCTCTCTCTGCCTCTTTCTCTCTCTGTCTGTTGCTCTCAATAAATAAATAAATAAAAATGAACAAAAAGTTTTCTAAAAGATTGGCTGGAGAGATGGCCTTAGAGGTTAAGGTGTTTGCCTACACAGCCAAAGGATCCAGGTTTGATTCCCTAGGACCCACATAATCCAGATGTACAAGGCTGCATGTGTCTGGAGTTCATTTGCAGTAGTTGAAGGCCCTGACACACCCATTCTCTCCATCTGCCTCTCTCTCTCAAATAAGTTTTTTTAATATTTTGTTTGTTTGTTTATTTTTACTTATTTGAGAGCAACAGAGAGAGAGAGAGAGAGAGAGAGGCAGATAGAGAGACAGAATGGGCGCGCCAGGGCCTCCAGCCACTGCAAACTGAACTCCAGGCGTGCGCCCCCTTGTGCATCTGGCTAACGTGGGTCCTGGAGAATCAAGCCTCAAACCGGGGTCTTTAGGCTTCACAGGCAAGCGCTTAACCACTAAGCCATCTCTCTAGCCCTCAAGTAAATTTTTTTAAAATATATTTTTAAAAAATCACTTTGGAAGCCGGGTATGGTGACGCATGCCTTTAATCCCAGCACTCAGGAGGCAGAGGTAGGAGGATCGCCGTGAGTTCGAGGCCACCCTGAGAATACAGAGTGAATTCCAGGTCAGCCTGGGCTAGAGTGAGACCTTACCTCGAAAAACCACACACACACAAAAAAAATACATATATAATACATATTGTTTTTGCATTGTGATATATATGTAATTTATATGTACCCACACATATATACATATATATGTATTCTGGGATTGGGGAGATGGCTTAATGATTAAAGGCACTTGCTTGAAAAGTTTGCCAACTATAGCAGACAGCTTAAGGTTCGCTGAGATGAACTTCCAAACCAGGCACAGTTACGGAGGAAGAGATTTACTGAAACTTACAGTTATAGGGGAAGTTCCATAATGGCAGAAGAAGCTGGCCTGCTTTCACAAACCCAAGCAGAGAGAGAGAGCCTCAAGCCAAAAGCCACACAACAAAGCACACTTTAGGAGCTCCAGCTAGGCACATTTTATATATCTTTAGATTGGAATTTCAATCCCACCACCATACCTTCTCCAGCCAGGTGGCTGCCGATCCAAACTACAAAGTAATAAAACACTAAATATATTAGGAGCCATCTATTCAAACTACCACGCCAACCCAGATTCAACTCCCCAGCCATCCACATAAAGCCAGACAGGCATTAGTTTGCATTGACAAAAGACTCTGGAGTGTCCCACACCCATACACACACTCAAAATAAGTAAAAATTTAAGCTGGATGAGGTAGGAGGATGACCATGAGTTCAAGGCAAACTGGGGCTACAAAGTGAGTTCCAGGTCAGCCAGGACTACAGTGAGACCCTGTCTCAAAAAAACAAACCAAAACTTAAGAAAGAAAAAAAAAAAAAAGCCAGACATGGTGACAAGCTAATCCCAGCACTCACGAGGCAGAGGTGGGAAGGATCATTGTGAGACCAGCATGGGACTACAGACTGAGTTCTAGGTTAGCCTGGGCTATAGTGAGACCCTATCTTGAACAACCAAAAGAAATCCCTAAATAAATGTTTAAAATTAGCCGGGTGTGGTGGTGCTCACCTTTAGTCCCAGCACTTGGGAGGCAGAGGTAGGAGGATCACCATGAGTTTGAGGCTACCCTGAGAATACAGAGTGAATTCCAGGTCAGCCTAGGCTAGAGTGAGACCCTACCTCGAAAAACCAAAAAAAAAAAAAAAAAAAAAAAAAGTTTAAAATTATTTTTATTTATTTATTTATTTGACAGAGAAAGAGGACGAGGAGAGAGGGAGAGGATGGGTGTGCCAGGGCTTCCAGCCACTGCAAACAAACTCCAGATACATGTGCCCCCTTGTGCATCTGGCTAATGCGGATCCTAGGAAATCAAACCTGGGTCCTTTGGCTTTGTAGGCAAATGCCTTAACTGCTACGCCACCCCTCCAGCCCTAAATAAATGTTTAAAACAAAAATCTATGTTAATGCACTCATCTTCCTTACAGTTTCTCACAATTAGGCAATTGCTCTGAGTCTTTTAGAGTGTTTGTCTCCTTGTGCTCATACCCAGGAACCCAGGAATCATATCAACCTTTCTCTCCTCTCCCTCCTTTCCCTGCTCCACCTTCCAGGTACAGGGTCTCTACCATCACTCACAACTAGAGATTCATGTGTCTTACTCTAACCCAGAGCCTCTCTAAGTGTAGGTAAGGTCAACAGTATCAGGAGAAAGCTAGTCAGAAATACATTCGTGGGCTAGGGAAATGGCTCAGCTGTTAAAGACACTTGCTTGCCTTTAACCCTAGTATCCACATGTAAAGGCAGATGCATAAAGTGGTGCATGCATCTGGAGTTTGTTTGCTATAGCAGGAGTCTCTGCCACACCAATTATCTCTCTCTCTCTTTGCAAGTAAACAGTAAAATATTTTTTGTTTATTTTTTTGAGGTACGGTCTCACAATACAATATTTTTTAAAAAGGAAATACATTCTTTCCTGGTGGCATACATGTGTACACCCAACACATGTGAGTTGGAGGCAGGAGAATCAAAGTCATCTTTGGCTGCCAGCCTGGGTTACATGAGAGTCTGTCCTAACCACACACACCCCTCTCCATCCTAGACACACACAAAGAAATACAGTCTGGTTGGACATGGTGATACACACCTGTAATCTCAGCACACGGTAGGCTGAGGGCGGAGAATCTGAGTTCCAGGCCAGCCTGAGCTACATAAGACTATCTCACCCTCCTCAGGAAAGGGCCAGGCCATGTAGCTCAGTGGCAGAGCACTTGCTTGTCATGTTTAACACTCTGATTTCAATCCCCAGCACTGGCAGGTGGTGGGGGATGCAGCTTCTCAGATGCTAGTCTAGATTCCAGAGTCCAGAACTCTGGGATGGACTTTGGTGCTGCCTGCCCCCTTTAAGGGACCATTCTTTGAGTGATTCCCATGCATGCTAGTGCCCGAGAAGGAACCACTGTTCTAGGTCAAGGTTAAAGATACTCCCAGGTGTGGGGTATTGTGCAAAGCCAGTCACTAAGTAACTGCTCAAGTAATGTTTGCTGTCTCACGGTTTCCAATCTGAGGACTACAGGAATGCGGTGGATTGTGCTAGAAAGGCCTCTGCACAGCGGCGGCGGCTGGCACACTCACCTCTCCCGCTGTGGGCGGGCCAGCTGTGCGCAGCCCCTCTACCTCGCGCCGGAGGTGGTCCCGCTCCATCTTCAGCTCCTCGGCCGCCAGACTGCCCTCCTGCACCAGCGCCTCCAGCATCTCCAGCACGCGTACGATCTTGAACTGCAGCCGCGTCACGCGGGGGTCGCTGCCCAGGGCCATGAGCTCGCGGCCCACCACGTAGGAGATGTCGTACACGTCCTCGGCCGTCAGCTGGAAGGGGCTCTTGCCCAGGGCGCCCTCGGGCCCTGCCTCCTCCTCGTCCTCGTCCTCCTCTCGCGGCGGGGGCTCCTCCATGGTCGCCAGCCCCGGCGGCGCGCGGGACGCTTCCGCGCGGTCCGCCAAGTTTCTTTCCTAACTTTCGACTTCCCCCGGCGCGCGCGCAAGGCGCTCCTCGCCGCTCCTCGCCGCAGGCGCCGCCGTCCAATCCGCGCGGCCGGGGGTGACCCGGGGGGTGCGCGCGCCCCGGCGGGCGGGCGCCGCGAGCACCCAGCGGCCCAGGGCTGCGCACTGGCGAGACGTGGTCTGCGGCGCCGAAGCACCGCGGGAAGGATGGGCAGCGGCGAAGAGAAACGCAGAGGTGCGCGGGTCGGGGTCGCTCGTGACCTGGAACCGCACAAACCCCGAGCGCAGGGCGGACACGGAGTCCCGCCCTGGGTGACGACCGCGTGGGAAGCCGCGTTTCCACGGAGACCGGGCGGAGTTTCCAGGATGACTGGGGATAGTGAGTGAAAAGCGCTCAACTCTTTCCTTGCCTAATCTCAAAGTTTCCAGCCGCCGAGTTTGCATGGCAGGGGAGGGGAGATGCGGGTCTATTTCTGTAGCAAAACGGAAAACATACGTAGGCCGCCTGACGAAGTCGGAAGGCCTGTCAGTTGTCTCCGGACCTGGCCTCCTGGCTTTGCTCTGACCCTCAGTACAATGCCTGGCCAGATGACTTTGCTGATCCCTCAGCTCTTTCCTTTACCAGCTTGTAACTTTGACGAGTTACTAAATAGAGCGAGCTTCAGTTATTCCAACGGGGCAATGACCGAAATCATCGGATAACACGTAGGACAAACCCCACCGAGAATAAGCTCACAAAGAAATGTTAGCCCCAGTCTTTCATTCTTCCTTTCCACAACATTATAGAACTACGAATACAGACTAGGTGGGAGGCTGAAGAAATGGCTTAGCAGGCCAGGCAAGATGGCGCTCCCCTTTAAATTCCAGCTCTCGCAAAACTGAGGTAGGAGAATCCCCTTGAGTTCGAGGCCACCCTGAGACTACAGAGTGAATTCCAGGTCAGCCTGATATGTATATATATATATTTTTTTTCTATCAGATGTATACCTGGCAAAGATTTTCTCCCATTCTGTAGGTTGCCTCTTTGCTCTATTCACAGTGTCTTTTGCCTGTACAAAAGGTTTGTAATTTCATGAGGTCCCAGCAGTTAACATGTGGTTTTATTGCCTGAGCAACTGGGGCTGTATTCAGAAAGTCCTTGCCAAGACCAATATGTTAAAGGGTTTCCCCTACTTTTTCCTCTAGCAGTTTCAGAATTTCAGGACTGATATTAAGGTCTTTGATCCATTTGGACTTAATTCTTGTGCATGGAGAGAGATAAGGATCTATTTTCATCCTTCTACAGATACATAACCAGTTTTCCCAGCACCATTTGATGAAGAGACTATCTTTTCTCCAATGAGTATTTTTGGCATTTTTGTCAAAGATCAGGTGTCTATAGCTACCCCAGCTTACATCTGGGTCCTCTATTCTGTTCCATTGATCTGCATGTCTGCTTTTGTGCCAGTACCATGCTGTTTTTGTTACTATTGCTCTATAGTATAGGTTAAAGTGGTGATACCACCCACTAGCTTTATTTTTGTTGCTCAAAATTGTTTTAGATATTTGAGGTTTTTTTGTGCTTCCAAAGGAATTTTTTGGTTTTTTTTTATTTTCTGTGATAAATGCCATTGGAATCTTGATGGGGATTGCATTAAATGTGTAGATTGGTTATGGTAAGATTGCCATTTTCACAATATTCATTTTTCCAATCTAAGATCAAGGGATGTCTTTCCATTTTCCTAGTGTCTTCTGCAATTTCTTGCTTGTGTGTTTTAAAGTTTTCATTGTAGAGATCCTT
Organism: Jaculus jaculus; assembly: GCF_020740685.1. NCBI lineage: Eukaryota > Metazoa > Chordata > Mammalia > Rodentia > Dipodidae > Jaculus > Jaculus jaculus. The sequence continues at coordinate 28,941,273 of NC_059114.1, forward strand.
CAATTCCTTGGTTAAGTTTATACTAAGGTACTTTATTTATTTATTTATTTATTGATGCAGTTGTGAATGGGAGTGTTTCTCTAATTTCATCCTCTGTGTATTTGTTGTTAGTATATAGGAAGGCTACTGATTTCTGTGTGTTTATTTTGTATCCTGCTACATGGCTATAGGTGTTTATCAGCTCTAACAGTGTGCTGGTAGAGTCTTTAGGGTTCTTTATGTATAGAATCATGTCATCTGCAAATAATGATAACTTGATCTCTTCCTTTCCAAGTTGTATCCCTTTTATGTGTGTCTGTTGACTTATTGCTATGGGCAAGTCCTCCAATACTATATTAAATAAAAGTGAGGACAGTGGACACCCTTGTCTTGTTCCTGGTTTTAGTGGATAAGCTTCAAGATTTTCTCCATTTAGTATTATGTGGGCTATAGGCTTGTCATAAATACCCTTTATTATGTTGAGATATGTTCCTTCTATTTCCAGTCTCTCTAGGACTTTTATCATGAACGGATATTGGATTTTGTCAAATGCTTTTTTTTGCATCTAATGAGATGATCATGTGATTTTTGTCCTTCAGTCCATTTATATAATGTATTACATTTATTGATTTGCATATGTTGATCTATCCCTGCATCTCTGGGATAAAGCCTACTTGCTCGGTGAGAATGATCTTTCTGATATATTCTTTTTTTTCTCAATTTTTTTTAATATTGTTTGTTCATTTTTTATTTATTTGAGAGTGACAGACACAGAGAGAAAGACAGATAGAGGGAGAGAGAGAGAATGGGCACACCAGGGCTTCCAGCCACTGCAAACGAACTCCAGACGCGTGCGCCCCCTTGTGCATCTGGCTAACGTGGGACCTGGGGAACCGAGCCTCGAACCGGGGTCCTTAGGCTTCACAGGCAAGCGCTTAACCGCTAAGCCATCTCTCCAGCCCTTTTTTTTTTTTCTCAATTTTTATTAACATCTTCCATGATTATAAAAAATATCCTGTGGTAGTACCTTCCCTCCCCCCACTTTCCCCTTTGAAATTCCATTCTCCATCATATCCCATCCCCACCTCAATCAGTCTCTCATTTTTAAAAAAATTTTTATTTATTTTTGAATTTTCAAGGTAAGGTCTCACTCCAGCTCAGGCTGACCTGGAATTCACTATCCTCCTACCTCTGCCTGCCGAGTGCTGGGATTAAAGGTGTGCACCACCACACCCGGCTTCTCTTTTATTTGATGTCATGATCTTTTCCTCCTCTTATGATGATCTTGTGTAGGTAGTGTCAGGCACTGTGAGGTCATGGATATCCAGGCCATTTTATATCTGGAGGGAGCACGTTGTAAGGAGTCCTACCCTTCCTTTGGCTCTTACATTCTTTCTGCCACCTCTTCTGCATTAGACCCTCAGCCTTGGAAGGTGTGATCGAGATATTACTCAGTACTCCAGTCACTTCTTTCCAGAACCATGATACCTTCTGAGTCGTCCCAAGGTCACTGCCATCTGAAAAGAGAAGATTCTCTATCCAAAGTAAGAGTAGCATTAATATAAGGGTATGAATTTTAAGAGAAGTGCTTGCTAGGTAGTTTGGTTTCAGAGTGATGCTGGCTTCGTAGAACGAGTTTGGTAGGATTCCTTCTTTTTCTATTTTATGGAAAAGTTTAAGAAACACTGGTGTTAAATCTTCCCTGAAGTTCTGGTAAAATTCACCAGTGAATCCATCTGGGCCTGGACTTGTTTTAGTTGGGAGATTTTTGATAACTGCTTGGATCTCCATATTTGTTATAGGTCTATTTAAGTGGTTAATCTCATCTTGATTTAATTTAGGTAGGTCATATAAATCAAGGAAATCATCCATTTCTTCCAGATTTTTAAACTTAGTGGAGTATATGTTTTAATAGTATATCCCTATACTTTTTTGAATTTCTCTGATATCTGTTGCTATTCTGCCTTTTTCATCTCTAATTTTATTAATTTGTGTCTCTTCTCTTTCCTTTGGTCAGATTTGCTAAGGGTTTATCAATCTTGTTTATTGTTTCAAAGAACCAATTTTTTGTTTCATTGATTCTTTGGATTGTGTTTTTGGTTTCTATTTCATTAATTTCTACCCTAATCTTTATTATTTCTTCCCATGTACTGATTTTCAGTTTGCTTTGTTCTTCTTTTTCCAAGGCTTTAAGGTGAAGCATTAGGTCATTTACTTGCGACCTTTCTAATTTCTTAATATAGGCACTTAAAGCTATAAATTTCCCTCTTAGGATTGCCTTCATTGTGTCCCACAGGTTTTTGTATGTTGTGTTCTCATTATCATTTGACTATGGATTTTTTGATTTCCTTCTTGATTTCTTCATTGACCCATTCGTCATTTAGGAGTGTATTGTTTAGTTTCCATGATTTTGTGTATGCTCTGTAGCTTTTCTTGCTGTTGATTTGTAGTTTGATCCCATTGTGATCAGATGGAGTGCAAGGAATTATTTCAATTTTCCTGTATTTGTTAAGATTTGCTTTGTGTCCTAATATATGGTCTATTTCAGAGAATGTTCCATGTGCTGCTGAAAAGAATGTGTATTCTGCAGCATTTGGATGAAATGTCCTGCATATGTCTGTTAGGTCCATTTGTTCTATGATCTCATTTAATCCAGATGCATCTCTGTTTCTTTTTTGCCAGGATGACCTGTCAATTGATGAGAGTTGGGTGTTGAAGTCACTGTCTACAACTGTGTTTGGTATTATTTATGACTTTAGTTCTAGTAGTGTTTGTTTGATGAAATTGGGAGCCCCCATGTTAGGTGCATATATATTTAGGATTGTAATGACCTCCTGTTGGAGTGTTCCTTTAATCAATGCAAAGTGACCTTCCTTATCTTTCCTAACTAATGTTGGTCTGAAGTCTACCCTGTCAGAAATTAGGATAGCTACCCCTGCATGTTTTCTAGGTCCATGTGCTTGAAACACTTTTCCAATATTTCATCCTAAGATAGTGTCCATCCTTTGTAGAAAGGTGAGTTTCTTAGAGGCAACAAATTGAAGGATCCTGCTTGTGTGTGTGTGTGTGTGTGTGTTTCGAGGTAGGGTCTCACTCTAGCTCAGGCTGACCTGGAATTCGCTATGTAGTCTCAGGGTGGCCTTGAACTCATGGTGATCCTCCTACCTCTGCCTCCCAAGTGCTGGGATGAAAGGTGTGCATCACCAAGCCCGGTTTAAGATCCTGCTTTTTAAATCAGTCTGCAAATCTATGTCTTTTGGTTTGGGCATTGAGGCCATTAATATTAAGAGTTAATATTGATCCCAGGTCAGCCTGGACTAGAATGAGACCCTACCTCAAAACAAACAAACAAAAAAACCAGGAAAGAAAGAAAAGATAGGAGTTATTGAAAGGTATACATTTATTTTTGCCTTTTTTTGTTTTGTTCTGTAGTTCTTCCAGTTTTACCTTTGCTTTCTTGTATTAACTAGTATTTGTGTATGGTTTGTTTTTTCTAGGTTCCTTGTATGTGTGCTTTTCTTTCTCTTCAGCCTGGAGGAATCTTTCAAGTATTTTCCGTAGAGGTGGTTTTGTCTTCAAATATTCCTTTAGCTTGCTTTTGTTGTGGAATGTCCTTATTCCTCCATCTATTTGAATGGATAGCTTTGCAGGATAATGTAACCTTGGTTGATAGTTGTTATCTTTCAGAACATCACTCAACAACCTTCTGGCTTTTAAAGTTTGTGTTGAATATCTGCTGTGATCCTGATGGGCCAGCCTTTGCATGTGACTTGATTTTTCTCTCTAACTGCTTTCAATATATTTTCTTAGGTTTCTGTATTTAGTAGTTTAATTATAATATGGTGAGGAGAGGTTCTTTCTAGGCTTTGTCTGGTTGGTGTTCTAAAGGCTTCCTGTATCTGCATTGGCATTTCTTTCCCAATTTTGGGGAAGTTTACTTTTCTGATTTTGTTGAAAACACCTACTATGTCTTTGGAATGAAATTCTTCTGCTACTACTATACCCTGAATTCTTATGTTTGATCTTTTCATAGTGTCCTGGATATCTTGAAATTCCTATTCATACTTTCCTATTAATTTGTCTTTTTCTTTGTTGGACTGTATTAGATCTGCCACCAGGTCTTCTAATTTAGATGTTCTGTCCTCTCCTTCATCCATTCTACTGTTGAGATTTTCTATAGAGGTTTTTTTTTCTGTCACTGTGTTCTTCATTGCTAGTATTTCTGAGTGGCTTTTCTTTATTATTTCTATTTCCTTATTTATGTCTTGTATTGACCTCCTTATTCCATTAAATTGGTATCCTGTGTCTTCTTTGATTTCCTCTTTAATTTCTTTGAACATACTTATAATTATTCTTTTGAAATCTTTTGCAGGCATTTCTTCTAAATCAGTATCACTAGAGGTCATTTCTGTTGCATTAATACTTTTTGTGAAGCTAGGCATAGTGGCACATGACTTTTATCCCAGGACTCAGGAGGCAGAGGTAGGAGGATTGCTGTGAGTTCAAGGCCACCCTGAGACTACATAGTGAATTCCAGGTCAGCCTGGGCTAGAGTGAGACCCTACCTCAAAAACAAAACAACAACAACAACAAAAAAAACTTTTTGGTGGATTTATATTGTCTTGATTTTTTGTGTTTCTTATAGTATAATGTAGAGATTTTTCATCTTGGATTAATTTGATGCTTGGATTTTCGAATTAGCTGCAATATTATTAGATATATCAATCAATGTGATGTTATATATCTTTAAGGTAGGAGCTTAAGGTGTTAGGTGTGGCTCTTAAGACTCTTACAGTAACCAGAAACGTCACCCTTGATGTTGGATTTGCCTCCTATGAGAGTATTCAAGTAGACTGAGTGAAACAAAATACAGGCAGATTCTAAAATTTAACTAAACAATGGACACATTCAATGAAAAACAGCAGTATGTAAGTAGGTATTATGACAAGCAGATCCTCTAACAATGTCACAGTCCCTAAGGATATGTGTTGCCCCACATCCTTAATCCTGTCAAGTAGGAGGTTAAGATTTCTGGTTTGTAGCGGGTTCCAAGTCAGCTTGTGACCAAGTAAGATCCTTCCCCAGTGAAGGACAGAAGAGGAAACAAAGGCAGTATAAATCAGGAAGCAACAAATGACAAGCCCAAAATATAGCTTATTTAAGAATGGCTGCTGGGTGTGGTGGCACACTCTTTTAATCCCAGCACTCTTGAGGCAGAGGTAGGAGAATCGCCATGAGTTTGAGGCCACCCTGAGACTACATAGTGAATTCCAGGTTAGCCTGAGCTAGAGTGAGAGCCTACCTTGAAAAAAACAAACAAAAAAAGAAAAAGAATGGCCAATCCAACCATCCATCAGATTTAACATACAAATTACCCTGACATGGAAGGTGCAATTAGCAGTTCTGATGCAAGCCTTTATACCAGGTTTATTTGGCAGGTACTGACCTGGTGTAATCCCAGTTACCTTTGAAGATGGTTTTGGTCTCAATTATGCTGCACTCCCGCTTGGGTCACTCTGCTGTGCTGTGGGCTCAGGTAAGCTGGCCTGGGTCAGTGGATAGCTGCTCTGATCACCTAAGCCGTGTGCTTATAGGTGAGTTCCCTTCCCCAGGTCTCTGGTGCTTGCTGTTGCTTGCACTGGCAGTGGGGTGGAGGGAGGGTGTGGATGGTGGCTGACATTTTGCCGCTGGTCCTTGCAATCCTCTTCCTCTTGAGCCGCTTCTTTGGTCCATGCCATCCTCCCTTCATGTTTCTTGAGTTAGCAAGGAGCTCCGGTGTGAGTGGAGAATCTCCTTACCTGGTTTTTCCTGCAGCTCAGGCCTAGCCTTGTGGCTGTGGCCATCCGGACCTGGTTTCACAGTTGCTGGAGCCACTTCTGCCTGCTCCTGTAGTCTCTAGATGCTCTGAATCTCTCCTACTTCTCTGATGCAGTTGATAATATCTTATATACCTCACTTTTTATTTGCTACGTCCACGGCGACCTCGCCTGTGTAGCAAGCAGAGATGCTTCTGTACTGGAAGAGAGCTGAGGACAGAGGGCCAGCACTCTTCGGAGGGATGCCCCCGGTGACCCCTTGGCAGTCAGTTACTGTAATGGTTCTTGCTGCCCAAGTCACGGCGACCTAATTGCTGGCGCCAATGAATTGTTTTCTGCATTCTGTTTCTTTCCTGCTTTCTTCTAGTTGTTTGTCAAAGAACAGCTAGTTTCTACGCTATGCTTACTATTAATCATGTACGCAATCAGAGTACAAAAAACAATTTGAGTATTGAATGTGCCCCTCCTATGATTAGGGCAATGGAGGAAATGTATAACTCTACTAGGAATAAAAAATTAACTCTAGAACAGTTTTTAGATGGTGTAGAGTAGAAACAGCTTATGATGTTTTAAAACAATACTGATCCTGAGAAAGTGAAAGTAGAAATGTTGATCGGTAGTGTTCATAAGAAACATGACAGTTCTACAGAAAAGGAGTTACAAAACTTAGGCATTCCCACCAGGAAACTTCCTGGGGGATATGTTCAGTACTTGATCAAGGGCAAATGGCGGATTCCTAGAGCTGGAATCTACTTAGATCCACTCCCCTATGAGGGAGAATATGATAAATTCGGTAATAGATGAATGAATTATAAAGAAAAAAGGAGACTATGGCATTCTCTTCCATTTATAAAATGCTTAGCAAAGACACGTAAGCCTTGGTGCTTATACTCTAGACAAGTAAGAAAAGAATTCCTGGAAAACATTAAACCAGCCTTAAAATATTGGTGGTCTTTTGGATAGAAACACTTTTATAATAAATATGAGGATTATATAAATAATCTAATAAGTGGAAAGAGATGGCTCTCTGCTCGGTTTATAAAAAATAAATAACCTATTGTTCACCTTACATCCCTTACCCCAAGCTTCTATTCATGTAAAGCTGTGGTCAATGGGGCAAGACGTCCTTCTTAAAAAAAAGGGAACATTCCTGCCTGATAAATATTACATGTATGCTTACAATAGAACAATACTTAAGGTTGTTTAGATTAATGATTTCTGAGATCACTTGTTGGCTTGCTAAGTTTCCCTGTTCAATCTGTATAAAACCTTCATGAAACCTTCAGTAAATTGCAGCAGCAGCATATTCAACTTAGAGTGTGTCTGTCTGTCATTTCCTCGCCGAATCCCGAGTTCTCCTTGAGCCTTCGCCCTTGTTCTCCCTCGGTCCTGATCTCCCCGAGAGTCAGTCCGCGGCATTTATTTTTTTTCTTTTTGGTTTTTCGAGGTAGGGTCTCACTCTAGCTCAGGCTGACCTGGAATTCACTATGTTGTCTCAGGGTGGCCTTGAACTCACAGAGATCCTCCTACCTCTGCCTCCTGAGTGCTGGGATTAAAGGCGTGCACCACCACACCTCACTTTTTAGTAGAAGAGTGTATTTTACTTTTTTTTTCCCCTTGGCTTTTTCTCCCCTAGGCTGCTTTGGTATGGTTCCTATGCTGCCATCTTAACCAGAAGTCTGTTCTCTTCTTTTAAACTTTATCCATATTTGTTCAGGGGTTGTAACAACCTCTGGTGAACAGACCTAAGGGAAGCCATCTTAGGCCACTCAGACATCTTGACATTCTCAAGGAGTCATGCGAGGTTAAAGGTTAACACAGAGCAGTAACTACAAGCCTGAAGGCATGACTCCAGTAAAGACATCTAATGTTAGTCTGGCCCTGAGGTCAAGCTGGCCTGGGTACTCCGGTCTTACCTTTATCTGGTGCTCTGCCCAAGTTATGCTTTTGTAAATCATGCTTGCTTGCTCTTGCAAAACATACCTGGGGAGGGGATGACTGAAGAGTGAGGACTAGGTCATTTTTTTTTTGGGGGGGTGTTTGTTTTGTTTTGTCTTGTTTTGTTTGCCTTTAAAAAGTCACTATAAGAGCTGGAGAGATGGCTTAGTGGTTAAGCGCTTGCCTGTGAAGCCTAAGGACCCCAGTTCGAGGCTCGATTCCCTAGGACCCACGTTAGCCAGATGCACAAGGGGGTGCATGGGTCTGGAGTTTGTTTGCAGTGGCTGGAAGCCCTGGCGTGCCCATTCTCTCTCTCTCTCTCTCTAACTGCCTCTTTCTCTCTCTGTCTGTCACTCTCAAATAAATAAAATAAAAATTAAAAAAAAATAAAAAGTCACTATAAAAGTAGGATGGGGCTGTTCTTCAGACTGTGAGGGGCAGATGCTGGCTAGCTTAATGAAGACTCTTTTTTATTTTTTATTTTATTTTCTTGAGGTAGGGTCTCACTCTAGCCCAGGTCAACCTGGAATTCATTCTGTATTCTCAGGGTGGCCTTGAAGTCACAGTGATTCTCCTACTTCTGCCTCCTGAGTTCTGGGATTAAAGGTGTGTGCCACCACACCCGGCTATCCTTTTTAATTTTTATTCAGGCGGTCTTGTGCTCATTTCTGGTCTGGGACTCACTACATTTGGAGGTCCCTGCTAGGTATTATATTATTCTTGCTAAACTGCCCCCTGAATCTGGTCTCACAGAGTCTTGATCTCTTGGCACTCTACTCTGAGTGCGGGTTGGATACCCTAGGGGGCGGCTGCTGAGAGACATTCCTCAGCCCCAGGGACATTCTCCATGCCCCAGCAGGAAGGAGTGTCATCAGAGGACATCAGTACCACCATAAGTGGAGAGTCATCTAGTCTGAAAACCTCCAGAGGTAAGGGGGTTCAGTGGAAGACTGGACATGGTACTACTTCCCAAATCCCCATTGGTGGCAAAATATCACCCCACTCCTGGTCTGTCTGGTTCAGTTCCGTGTGGCCACATGCCTTTGTCTTTCTGTTTAGTGTTTGTTTTGTCCTTTTGTGTTTAGCATTTTTGGATCTTCCTAGGAAAACAGCTGCAGAAACTGAAAACTCCATCATGGGACAGACAAGCTCTGCCTCCAGCACATCCAGCCCATTGCAATGTGTCCTTACTAACTTTTCATTCTTCCAACAGCAGGCATCTGACTTAGGTGCCACATGTGATGCCTTCTCCTTGAGGAATTAGATTGGCCATCATTTGATGTGGGATGGCCACTAGAAGGAGCCTTTGACTTCCCAAATGTGTATCAAGTTGAACAGGTTGTCCTTAGATGACCTGGACACCCTGACCAGGTTCCTTACATTTTGACTTGAATTGAGATAGTTACTGAAAAACCCACTTAGTTTTGGAAATGCGCTAAGAAATGTCTTAAGCCCACCTCTGAGATACTTCTTTCTGTTAAGCCTAAGGACCAGAAAACTCCCCCCTCACAGGGATCCCTCCAAGCCAAAAGATAATTGAGGAGGGGATGACTGAAGAGGGGTAGGTCATTGTAAAGAATGAAGTTTTCTTTTGCCTTTAAAAAGTCACTGTAAAAGTGGGACGGGGCTGTTCTACTTCATGCTGTAAGGTGACAGACGCTGGCTGTCTATTATAATAAAGACTCTCCTTTTTAATTTTTATTCGGGCAGTATTCTGTTCATTTCTGGTCTGGGACTCCTACAGGGTGGCTGAGTACTGGGTAAGAGGAACCTTAGAGGAGGTGATGGTGAAGGGTCTGAAGCTTTCTATCCTCCTTAAAGTCAGCCCTGCTCCTCCAACACCAGAATGTCACACACCACCCCAGGAGGTCCTGAGAGATGAAATGGGCTTGGCCCTGTGCCTGATGAGTCAGGCTTAGTTTTTGCTGAGGGTCTATCAGTGTACTTTCCAACAGTGTTTGGATAAACTCGAAATGAACACACACCAAGCAAAATAGATTTAATGGAGGGTTAGGGGGATGCACTCTAGTGCTCCCCAGCTGACTGTACTTGAAGTTTTTATTCAGATTCAGGCAGTCAAATCTATGGGAGTCAGAGAGCTTGCATCAGACCACATTATGAGTTGCTCGTTTAGGTTTATTTTGGAAAAGCTGTGAGTTCCTGTCTTCAAGAAGCTCCACCCAAGGTGCATAGTCTTCTATGTCTCCAGGCTTAGCATGTGCAAAGATTACTATTTTTTTTCCAATGAGTTTCATCTTTTTAAGGTTTTAAATTTATTTTTTTTTTGTTACTTTATTTATTTGAGAGCGACAGACAGAGAGAGCAAGAGGCAGAGAGAGAGAAAGAGAGAGAGAATGGGCGCTCCAGGGCCTCCAGCCACTGCAAACGAACTCCAGACGCGTGCGCCCCCTTGTGCATCTGGCTAACGTGGGTCCTGGGGAACAGAGCCTCAAACCCGGGTCCTCAGGCTTCACAGGCAAGTGCTTAACTGCTAAGCTAGCTCTCCAGCCCTTAAATTTTGTTCAGATAGAGAAAGAGAGAGAATTGGTGCTCCAGGGCCTCAGCCACTGCAGTAGAACTCCAGACGTTTGCGAGTGCATGTGTGACCTTGCACTTGTCTCAGCTTTGTGCTTCTGGTTTACCCCTGGGATCTGGAGAGAGATCAACCACTGGTCCTTAGGCTTCACAGGTAAGCGCCTTAAGGCTATGCCATCTCTCCAGCCTTTCTTCTTTTATAAGTGGTCTGATGAACCAGACATATTGCTGTTTTTGGTGAGTAAAGTTTTTTGTTTGTTTTTTTTTAACTGTACAAAGAACAAAGTACAGGTAATTAATCCAAGGGTCAACAAATTGGAAGGCCAAGTATTTTAAAACCAAGAAAATGGATTAAGCTGGGCTGGAGACATGACTTAGTGGTTAAGGCGTTTGCCTGCAAAGCCAAAGGACCCAGATTCAATTCCCCAGGACCCACGTAAGACAGATGCAGAAGGTGGAGCATGCATCTGGAGTTCATTTGGCTGAAGGCTCTGGCATGCTCATTCTCTCTCTGTCTCTATCTGTTTTTCTCTGCTTCCAAATAAGTAAATAAAGTATTTTTAAAATAAAAGAAAATGAAGTCGAGTGCAGTGGCGCACACCTTTAATCCCAGCGCTCAGGAGGCAGAGGTAGGAGGATCGCTGTGAGTTCGGGGCCAGCCTGAGACTACCTAGCTAGAGTGAGACCCTACCTCCAAAAACCAAAAAAAAAAAAAAAAAAAAGGATTAAGCCAAGACAAATTGTTGGCAAAATCCTAGTGTCAAGATACTCTTTTGTGGGCTGGAGAGATGGCTTAGCGCTTGCCTGTGAAGCCTAAGGACCCCGGTTCGAGGCTCGGTTCCCCAGGTCCCACGTTAGCCAGATGCACAAGGGGGCGCACGCGTCTGGAGTTCGTTTGCAGTGGCTGGAAGCCCTGGCGCGCCCATTCTCTCTCTCTCCCTCTATCTGTCTTTCTCTCTGTGTCTGTCACTCTCAAATAAATAAATAAAAAATTAAAAAAAAAAAAAGATGCTCTTTTGTTATTGTTTTGGTTTTGAGGTAGGGTCTTACTCTAGCCCAACCCTCCTTGAACTCATGGTGATCCTGCCTCTGCTTCCCAAGTGCTGGAATTAAAGAAAAGTGTGCGCCACCACACCCAGCAAGATCTCTCTCTCTCTTTTTAATAAATAGATTTATTTAATTTATTGACTTATTTATTTAAGAGACCGCGGCCTTCCAGAGCTTCCAGTCACTGCAAACGAACTCCAGAAACGTGCACCACCTTGTGCAGCTGATTGACATGGGTACTGGGGAATCCAACCTGGGTCCTTAGGCTTTGGGACGACGTCAAAACAAGCTAGAGTGAGAACCTGCCTCGAAAAACAAACAACAAAAAACCCGCCTAGACAAAAACAAAAACAAAGCTGGGCGTGGTGGTGCCCGCCTAATCCTAGCACTTGGGAGGCAGAGGTAGGAGGATCGTCGAGAGTTCGAGGCCACCCTGAGAGAACATAGTTAATTCCAGATCAGCCTGGACCAGAGTGAGACCCTACCTCGAAAAAAAAAAAAAAAAAAAAGAACAGCTAAGCCATCTCTCCAGCCCTCAAGGTATTTTTTCTTTGGGGGTGCGGGGGGGCGGTTAACGTAGGGTTTCACTCTGGCCCAGGCTGACCTGGAATTCTCTCTGTAGTCTCAGGGTGGTCTCAAACTCACGGTGATCCTCCTACCTCTGCCTCCCAAGTGCTGGGATTAAAGGCGTGCACCACCCACGTCGGGCTATTTATTTAAAAACAAAACAAAAACCTGCCTTTGACGTGTGTAATTCGATTTCTTAAAGCAACAGGAGCTCCGCCGGTGGCGAATCTGCCGCCGCGGACGCGGAGCTCGGCTGGGGCGGGCAGGACCGCGCGGCCCGCCCTCCGCCGCGTCCGCTGCCCGCGAGCCGCCCACCGCTGGCTGAGTGGTGAGTGGGAGCCGCGGGCCGGGAGTGGACGAGGCCGCGGGGAGGGAAGAAAGGGAGGCGCCGCGCTGCGCGTGAGGGGCGCCGCGTTGAGACCTGGCGCACGGGGCCCCGGGGCGGGCGTGGCCGGGAGGACGGCGGTCGCTCCCGCGTCCGGCGCCGCTGCGCATGCCCGGGGCGGATGTGGCCGTCTGGCTTCACTTCCTGGAAAGCTTCGGTCAGTCCTCCTTTTCGTAGACCCCTGAGAGTGACACTATCCAACCCCCACCCCCCCAGGTAGGGTCTCACTTTAGCTCAAGCTGATTTGGAACTCTGCTCCCAAGTGGCCTCGAACTCGCAGCGATCCTTCTACTTCCGCCTTCCTAGTTCTGGGATTAAAGGTCTGCGCCACTACCAATGGCTGGCAACACTGTTGCTGAGACAGTCTCAGGTAATCCTGCGTTGGCCTCTGTGTAGCCTAGGGTGGCCTTGAACTCCGGCCTTCACCTCCCAAGTGCTGGGATTACACATGTATCACTACTTATGGCTTTGAGACTAGCCTGGGTTACATTAAAGAGTATCTTTGGGTTAGAGAGGTCAGTGGTTAAGGCGCTTGGTTGCAAAGCCTGACTACCCCGGTTTGATTCCCTAGTACCCAAATAAAGCGAGATGCAGTAAAGTGGCACATGCATCTGTGAGTTTGGTTGCAGTGGCCGGAGGCCCTGGCGCGGCCATTCACCCCCCCTCCCAAGTAAATAAGTAAAATATATTTTAAAAAATCCAAAGCCGGGCATGGTGGCGCACACCTTTAATCCCAGCACTCAAGAGGCAGAGGTAGGAGGATTGCCATGAGTTCGAGGCCACCCTGAGACTACATAGAGAATTCCAGGTCAGCCTGCGCTAGAGTAGACCCTACCTTGGAGAACAACAACAACAAAAAAATTAGGTTTAGCTGGGCATGGTGGACCCTACCTCAAAAAAAAAAAAAAAAGTTTTATTTGTTTATTTGCAAGAAGAGGAAGGGCATGTCAGACTCTTTAGCCACTGCAAATGAACTCCAGATTCATGCACCAATTTGCATATGATTTTATGTGGGTACGGGGGAGTCAAACCCAGGTTGTTAGACTTTGCAGCAAATGCCTTAAGCACTGAGCCATCTCTCCAGTCCAGTTCTTTGTTTTTCATTTCATTTTTTTTTTTTATTATTGTGACTGTATGCATATGTATACATGTGGAGGTCAGAGGATAACCTCGATGCTATTTTGTGTCTGGCATCATGTTGGTGCTGAGAAAGATCAAGGTGGGCTTGGCAGACTTGTTAAGTCAGTGCCTTTAACCACTGAGGCATTTCCTCAGCCTCGGTTCTTTTTCTTTCTATCTATCATCTTATCTATCTATATATTGACAACTTCTGTACTTAAAGACAACTGGGTTCTTGTTTTGATTGCTACCATGTGATGGAGGAGGAGTTAGACTCTACTCCAAGAACTGAAGGCTTAGTAGAAAGGAATCCAGACGAGAAAAAGACTAAATTCTCCTTTTTTTACATGGAGAAATTCTTGGTATAAGAGAGAAAGACACAGGCTGGAGTGATGGCTTAGTGGCTGAAGTGCTTGCCTGTAAAGTCAAAGAACCCAGATTCACTTTCTCAAGACCCAAGTAAGCCAGATGCACAAGGTGGCACATATGTCTGGAGTTCATTTGTGACAGCTGAAGGTCTTGGTGCACCCATTCTCTCTCCTTGCCTCTCTCTCTCTCAAATAAATACACTTAAAAAAAGCTGGGTGTGGTGGTGCATACCTTTAATCCCAGCATTTGAGAGGCAGAGTTAGGAAGATCACTGTGAGTTTGAGGCCACTCTGAGATGACATAGTGAATTCCAAGTCATCCTGTGCTAGAGTTAGGCCATACCTGGAAAAAACAACAAAAAAGAGAAAGACACAAATGATCAAAACCAGAACCTAGTAGTGAAGTTGATTCACTCCTGTCATGTCTTTGTTGCTGTGGCTCTGCATCCTTGTACTGGTACCAGAGAGGCGGCTTCTTCAGAGTTGCTTGTGAACTAAAACAAGCTCCTTTTACGAGTTGGTGGAAGGCAGTCCTATGTTGGCCTGTCTCTCATTTGAATATGTTAGATGGCCCTTTTAAAAATCTGACTTGAAGGCTGAGCATGGTGGTTCACACCTTTAATTCCAGCACTTGGGAGGCCAAGGTAGGAGGATCCCCCTGAGTGTGAGGCCACCCTGAAGCTACAGAGTGAATCCCAGATCAGCCTGGGCTAGAGCAAGACCCTATCTCAAAAAACAAACAAATGGCTGAAGAGATGGCTTAGTGGTTAAGGTGCTTTCCTGCGAAGCCCAGGGACCTATGTTTGACTCCCCAGATCCCAGGTAAGTCAGATATACAAGGTGATGCATGTGCTAGGTTGCACATTCGCACAAGGTGGCAGGTGTCTGGAGTTCAGTTACAGTGGCTGGAGGCGCTGGTGTGCCAATTCTCATTCTCCCTCTCATTAAAAATAAATAAATTGGGCTGGAGAGATGGCTTAGCAGTTAAGCGCTTGCCTGTGAAGCCTAAGGACCCCGGTTCGAGGCTCAGTTCCCCAGGCCCCACGTTAGCCAGATGCACAAGGGGGCGCACGCGTCTGGAGTTCGTTTGCAGAGGCTGGAAGCCCTGGCGCGCCCATTCTCTCTCTCTCCCTCTATCTGTCTTTCTCTGTGTGTCTGTCGCTCTCAAATAAATAAATAAATAATTTAAAAATAAATAAATAAATAAATAAAATCTGGGCATGGTGGCACACGCCTTTAATCCCAGCACTTGGGAGGCAGATGTAGGATCACGGTGAGTTTGAGACCACCCTGAGACTATATAGTTAATTTCAGGTCAGCCTGGGCCAGAGTGAGATCCTACCTTGAAAAAAAAAAAAATCTAATTTGAACAAACAGCTCAGTGAATTTTGATGTAGTTAGAAATTAGTTCCCCAGCACCTATCAGGGGGTGTCCTAGGACCTGGGAGATACCAAACCCAAGAGTGTTTGCTGTGGGAGAGGCACAACTTCGTGGGGAGGTGTAGGAAGCCAGGCTTGGACCAAGCGGTGGCGGCTGGTTCCTAAAATGAAGATGTGGGAGGCAGAAAGGAAGGCAGTATTCCAATCAGAGAAGATTGGAGCTTGGGAAGGAGTTACATTCAAAGAATAAGGAACAATTCAAGTCTAAAAATAGTTTGTGAGCTGAGTGTGAGCACATGCCTGCATTCTCAGCACAAAGGAGGCTAAGGCAAGATTGCAAGCTTGAGGCCCCAGGGCTACACCATGAGACCTGTCTCAAAAACAAGTAAAAATTAGTTGTTTTTTTTTTTGTAGGCTAGGGTGAGAGGTCTTGATGACAGTACTTAAACTTTGGATTTTTATTTTATTTTATTTTCTTAATTTTTATTAGCATTTTCCATGATTATAAAAAAATCCCATGGTAATTCCTCCCCCCCACACACACACTTTCCCCCTTGAAATTTTTTTGTTTTTTGATTTAGTGTTTCTCTAGCCCAGACTGACCTGGAATTCACTATGTAGTCTCAGGGTGGCCTCAAACTCACAGCAACCTCCTACCTCAGCCTCCTGAGTGCTGGGATTAAAGGCATGTGTCACCACACCTTTGGATTTATTCTGTGGGTTTTTGGATTCTTCCTGAGGCGTGCATAGTGGTGTACACCATTAATCCCATCATTTGGGAGGCTGAGGTAGGAGGGTCACTTTGAGTTCCAGGCCACCCTGAGACTACATAGTAAATTCCAGGTCAGCCTGGGCTAGAGTGAGATCCCACCTCGAAACTCCACCCCCCCTCAAAAAAAAAAAAAAAAAAAGAAATCCCACAATATAGCCCATAAGCAGTTGATCATTCCCCTTTCATAACCCATCAGCTAAAGAAAAAAGAGCAAAAATGTCTTTAAGAAAAAAGCTGAGCAAGAGGATGAAATTATCTATTTTTGTTTTGTTTTTGTTTTTGAGGTAGGGCCTCACACTGGTCCAGGCTGACCTGGAATTAACTAGTTAGTCTCAGGGTGGCCTCAAACTCAAGGTGATCCTCCTGCCTCTCCCTCCCAAGTGCTGTAATTAAAGGTGTGCGCCACCACACCCGGCTGTTTTTTGTTTTGTTTTGTTTTGTTTTGTTTTTCAAAGTAGGGTCTCACTCTAGCCCAGTGCTGGGATTAACGGCATATACAACCATGCACGCCTCAGGAAGAATCCAAAAACCCACAGAATAAATCCGAAGGTGTGGTGGTGCACACCTTTAATCTCAGCACTCAGGAGGCTGAGGGAGGAGGATTGCTGTTAGTTCGAGGCTACCCTTAGACTATACAGTGAATTCCAGGTCAGCCTGGGCTACAGAGAAACCCTACCTAGAAAAACCAAAATAATAATAATAATAAATAAATAAATAAATAAAAAATTTAAAAATATATTTAAAAATTTATTTGCAAACACCACGGCCTCCAGCTGCTGCAAATAAACTCCAGACGCATGCATCACTTTGTGCATCTGGCTTTGCGTGGGTACTGGGGAAGGAAATCGGGTTATTAGGCTTTGTAGACAAGTACCTTAATTCCTGAGCCATCTCTCCAGTGCCACCTCCCTTTTTTTTTTTCAAGGTATGGCATTTTTCTAGCCCAAGTGGACCTGGAGTTCATTCTCTAGTCTCACAGTGGCCTCAAACTCACTGAGATCCTTCTCCTTAGCCTCCCAAATGCTGGAATTAAAGGTGTGCACCATCAAACCTGACCTCCCTATTTTTTAAAAATATATTTTACTTACTTGTGAAAGAGAAAGAGGCAGAGAGAGAGAGAGAGAGAGAGAGTAAGCACGCCAGGACTATTAGCCACTGGAAACTCCAGATGCATGCGCCCCCTTGTGCATCTGGCTTATGTGGGTCCTTAAGAGTTGAACCACGATCCTTTGGCTTTGCAGGCAAGTGCTGTAACTGCTAAGCCATCTCTACAGCCCAGCCCACCCCGCCATTTTTCTTTAAAAATTTTTTTAAAGTGTTTTTGGTTTTTCTAGGTAAGTTCTTCTTGCCCAGGCTGCCCTGGAAGTCACAATGTAGTGTCAGGGTGGCCTTGAACTCATGGTGATCCACCTACCTCTGCCTCCTGAGTGCCGAGTTAAAGGTGTTTTTTATGTATGTATTTGAGAGAGAGAGAAAGGCAGATGATAGAGAAAGAATGCACCAGCCACTGCGAAGGAATTCCAGATCCACATACCACCTTCTGCAGCTGGCTTTGTGGGTCCTGGAGAATCATACGAAGGTCCTTTGGCTTTGCAGGCCTTAACCGCTAAGCCATCTTTCCAGCCCCCAATTTTTTCTTAAATTATTTGCAGGAGGAGAGAGGGAGGGAGAGAACACAATCAGAATGGGCATGCCATGGCTTCCAGCTGTTGCAAACAAACTCCAGATGCATGTGCCACTTTGTGCATCTGGCTTCATGTGGGTACTGGGGAACTGAACCCAAGTTGTTAGGCTTTGCAGGCAAGTGCCTTAACTGCTGAGCTATGTCTCCAGCCCCAAATTTTTGTTTTTGTTTTTTCAGCTAGAGTCTCACTCTAGTTCAGGCGGAACTGGTACTCATTCTGTGGTCCTAGGCTGGCCTCAAACTCACAGCAATCCTACCTTATCCTCCTGAGTGCTGGGATTAAAGACATGTGCCAGGTCTCTTGTCACTGCAAATGAATTGACCACTTTGTGGGTCTGGTTTTATATGGGTACTGAGGAATTGAATCAAAGCCAGTAGGCTTTCAAGTGCCCTTAACTGTTGAACAATCTCCTCTATCGCCTTGTTTGTTTGTTTTTGCTTTATTTTTATTTATTTATTTGAGAGTGACAGAGAAAGGGGGAGGGAGAAGGAGAGAGAGAATGGGCGCACCAGGGCCTCCAGCCACTGCAAACGAACTCCAGATGCATGCACCCCCTTGTGTGTCTTGCTTACATGGGTCCTGGGGAATCAAGCCTCAATCTTGGGTCCTTAGGCTTCACAGGAAAGTGCTTAACCACTAAGCCATCTCTCCCAGCCCCATACCCCCTTATTTATTTTGAGGCAGGATCTTACTGTAGCCCCAGCCTGTTCCAACTCTCTCTATAGCTGGCCAGGCTGGCCTTGAACGCAAAGTAATATTTCTACATCAGTCTCCACAGTGCTGGGAGTAAAGGTGTGTGCCGCCACATCTGGCTAGAATTTATTTACTTATTTGTATTTTCAAGTCAGGGTCTCATTTTATCCCATGCTGACCTGAAACTCACTCTGCAGTCCCAGGCTAGCCTTGAAATTGCAGCAAGCAATCCTAACTGCCTCCCAAATGTTGGGAGTAAAAGTGTGTGCCACCATACCTGGCTTAAAAGGTTTTTGTTGTTGTTTTGAGGTAGGGTCTCATTCCAGGCTGACCTGGAATTCACTGTTTAGTCACAGGTGGCCTTGAACTCACAGTGATCCTCCTACCTCTGCTCCCAAGTGCTGGGATTAAAGATTTACACCACCAGGCCCAGCCTTTTAAAAGTTATTTTTATTTATTTATTTATTTTGTGTGTGTAGCCCTGGTTGGCTTTAAACTTTTTTAAAATAAAAATTTTATTGCTGGGTGTGGTAGTGCACAGCTTTAATGCTAGCACTTAGCAGGCAGAGATAGGACTGCTATGAGTTCAAGGACAGCCTGGGACTACAGATTGAGTTTCAGTTCAGCCTGGGTTAGAGTGAGACACTACTTCAAAAATAACCAAAAACAAATTTTTAAAAACTTTTTTATTGAGACAGGGTCTCAATATTTAGCCTGGGCTGGCCTCAAACTTGTGATCTTCCTGCCTCAGCTTCCTGAACTACATTTAGATTTGAGCCATCACGCCAGATCTCTAACTAATTTAAGGTGTCTGAAATGTGTGCTTCTCAGATTTCACCTGGGGCCTTATGCATTCAGGGCAAGTAAACAATAGTGAGCTCCTCACCCCAGAGAGGCATGCTGGACCCTGATAAATGGCTATGGTAATAGAGTTGGTACATGCCCTTGCGTGGAACTCTAGCACACTATCTGTGCTTCCTGAGGAAAGTTTAGAGGTCAGGTCAGACCATCTCTGGGAGGCCAGCCACCTGACTGCAATGTTGCCTGCCCCTTACTGCCTGTGAATCCTGAACTCTATGGTGCTCATTGCCTTCCCTGTTTTCAAGAGTGGCTGATGAAGTTGAGTGTGGAGGAGGGTCTTGAGTCCAAGGGCAGCTTCGTGTTATATAATGAGATCCAACCCCCTCAAAGGGAGTAGCTGGACATGGATGTTTCATACCCACTTGTTTTCCTTCTAGAACATGAATGATTGGATGCCCATTGCCAAGGAGTATGACCCGCTTAAAGCTGGCAGCATTGATGGCACAGATGAAGACCCTCATGACCGTGCAGTCTGGAGGGCCATGTTGGCCCGATATGTTCCCAACAAAGGTGTCACTGGAGACCCCCTCCTCACCCTGTTTGTGGCTAGACTGAACTTGCAGACCAAAGAGGACAAATTAAAGGAAGTCTTCTCCCGCTATGGTGACATCCGGAGGCTCCGTCTGGTGCGGGACTTGGTGACTGGCTTCTCCAAGGGTTATGCCTTTATAGAATACAAAGAGGAGCGTGCACTGATGAAGGCTTATCGAGATGCCGACGGCCTGGTGATTGACCAGCATGAGATATTCGTGGACTATGAGCTGGAGCGGACCCTCCGTGGCTGGATCCCACGGCGGCTGGGGGGTGGCCTGGGTGGGAAAAAGGAATCTGGGCAGCTGAGATTTGGGGGACGGGATCGGCCTTTCCGAAAACCCATCAGCTTGCCAGTTGTTAAGAACGACACCTATAGAGAGGGGAAAAGGGGACACAGGGAGCGATCTCGGTCTCGAGATAGACACTGGGACTCCAGGCCCAGGGATCGAGACCATGACAGGGGCCGAGAGAAGAGGTGGCAAGACAGAGAGTTGACCAGAGCGTGGCCAGAAAATGACTGGGAAAGAGAGCGGGACCTTAGAGAAGACAGGTTCAAGGGGAGGGACAAGAGGGACAGAAGCAAGGAGAGGTCCAGCAATAGAACATGAGAAAAATGTAATTGTTTTTATGTGCAGTGTAATGGTGGAATAAAGCCTGATGAGAGTTTGGAATAATTTTCTGCTTTTTAAGGTAAGGTCTCACTTTAGGCCAGACTGACCTGGAACTCACTCTATGGAACTCTAGGCTGGTATTAAACTCACAGCAATCCTCCTAGCTCTACCTCCTGAGTGCTGGGATTAAAGGTATGCACCACCATGCTTAGTTTAGGTTTTTTTTTTAATTAACTAATTTATTTGAGAAAGAGAATGGGCATGCCAGGGCCTCCAGCCACTGCAAATGAACTTCAAATGCATGTGCACCCTTGTGCATTTGGCTAATGTGGGTCCTGGGGAATCTAACCTCTGTCCTTTGGCTTTGCAGGCAAACGCCTTAACCACTAAACCATCCCTCCAGCCCTAAAAAAATGAAGTTATATAAGCAGAGAAAGAGGGCGTAGGTGTGCTAGGGCCTGTGCTACTGCAGAGGACCTCCAGACACAAGGCATGCACCACTGTGCATCTGGCTCCATGTGGGTTACGGGAGAATCTGACCTAGGCAGTCACACTGTGCAAGCAAGCTCTCTTAACTGCCCAGCCCTGGAATAGTGTTCTTTCCAGCACAAAGCCAAAGTTCAAGCAGACATTTTGAACTTACCTTCATTGCATAGTTGTAATTTTTTTTTTTTTTTTTTGGTAGTCATGTTTTATTTTTGTCTTGAGGTAGTGTCTCACTGTAGCCCCAGCTGACTTAGAACTCGCTGTAGTACCAGGCTGGCCTTGAACTCAGCAATCCTTCTACTGGGCTCCCCAAATGGCTGGGATTAAAGGTCTATGCCACCATGCCTGACAATAATGCTGAGTTTTGAGCCCAAGGACACAAACATTGGTAGCCAATCACTTTACTTCAGTCACATCTCCAGTCAGGGCAAGTTACTTAAACAATTTGTAAGCAGTCACTGTTACCATTTCATTTGGCAATGCACCATGTCTAATCTATGGCCACATCACCCTGAGCACACATGGTCTCAGTTGATCTTGGAAGCTAAGCAGGGTTGCGCCTGCTTAGTACTGGAAGAGTTTATACTGACTTCTCCCATCAGTCTGGCAAATAGAGGGGATGTTGGTCTAACATCCTTCACCTAGCCATGCATGAGGGCCCACACCTGTAATCCCATCACTGGGAAGGCTAAAACCAAAGGATTGCAAGTTTGAAGCCAGCCTACGCTACATAACAAGACGCTTCTTAAAAAAAAAATTAGAGCTGGATGTGGTGGCTTACATTATTAGTCTCCAGCCCTTAGGCTCAGGCAGGTGGATTGCCATGAACTCAAGGGCAGCCTGTTCAACACAGTAAGTCCAGGACAGCCTGAGCTATAGAAAGAAAAAAAGGGAGAGAGGGAGAAAACAAAGGAAGGGAGTCTTTTATACTGACAGGACTCCTGGGGCCCCTCATTTGTTACAATGCTATCTACCCTTTCCATCTTCATAGCAGGCACCAGGACAAGCATCTGGGTCAGCAGGCAGCAGCTGTCAAATAAACAGAATTCTGATACAGTGCAAAGTGCTGACTCTTCTTTCTTGGCCGGCATTTATGATTACAAAGCAGCACTGTAGGGCTGGGATCCCAGGCAGTCTCCAATCCTGGGAAAATACCCTCCACAGAAGTGACAGTGAAAGGTGAGGAGAAGGAGGGCACCACTCAAAGAACCAATGCAGATTTGCCTTCTTCTCTGCCCCGATTTCTTGTTTGCTCCGAGCACAGCTTTTGTGGACTCTGACCAAGAGCCACACCACTCATCTCTTTCAGACAACTGGCATTTACCACTGTACAAATGCCTGGGGATGGAACTCGGGGGTTCCAAGTGCTGCAAGGTTTCCACCACTAACCTGCAGCCCCAACCCTCACTGCTAGCTTTTGTGATTTTATTTTTCCATGATAGGGTTTCACTCTAGCTCAGGCTGACCTTGGTATTCACTCAGTGTGGTCTTGAACTCCCACAATCCTCCTACCTCTGCTTTCCAAGTGTTGTTATTAAAGACATGAGCCACCATGCCTGGCTTTTTTTTTTTTTTTTTTTTTTTTTTTTTTTGGTGTTGTTTTGTTTTCCGAGGTAGGGTTTCACTCCAATCCAGGCTGACCTGGAATTCATTATGTAGTCTCAGGGTGGCCTTGAACTCACAGTGATCCTCCTACCTCTGCCTCGAGTGCTGGAATTAAAGGCGTGTGCTACCATGCCCAGCTTTTTAAATACTTACTTGAGAGAAAGAATGGGCCCACCAGTGCTTCCTGCCACTGCAGACGAACTCCAGATTCATGTGCCACTTTGTGCATCTGGATTTACATGGATACTGGGAAATCAAACCTGGGCTTTCAGGCTTTGCAAGCAAGTGCCTTTAACTACTGAGCAATCTCTCCAGCCACTGCTAGATTTGTCTGTCTGTTGTTTATTCATTTTTGAGACAAGCCCAACAGACTAGCCTTTTAAAAACTTTATTTTTATTTTATTTCTTTATTTGAGAGAGAAAGAAAGAGAGAATGGGCACGCTAGGGCCTCCAGCCACTATATATGAACTCCAGATGCATGTGCCATCTTGTGCACATGTATGGCATTGCATACTTGTGTAGGTATGAGCCTGGCTTGTGTGGAACCCGGAGAGTCAAACGAGTCCTTAGGTTTCACAGGCAAGTGCCTTAACTGCTAAGCCATCTCTAGCATCTCTGCTAGGTTTTTACTTAAGAATATACATCTCTCAGCTTCAAGTGGGTGCATAGAATCTCACAGTTGAATCCCAGAACTTGGAAGGTGGAGGCAGGAGGATCTGGAGTTTGAGAACAGCCTTTTCTACTTAGAGAGTTTAAGCCCAATCTGGAATACATGAGACCTTGTTTAAAAAGAAAAACCAGGGCTGGAGAGATAGCTCTAGTGGTTAAGGTGTTTGCCTATGAAGCATAAAGAATCGGGTTCAATTCCCCATTTTCTCTTTCTCAAATAAAAAAAGCTGGGCATGGTGGTGTACATCTTTAATCCCAGCACTTGGGAGGCAGAGGTAGGAGGAGTGCCATGAGTTCAAGGACACTGAGATGACATAGTGAATTCCAGATCAGCCTAGAGTGAGACCCTACCTCAAAAAACCAAAACCTAAAATTAAATAAAATTGTTATCAGAGCTGGGCACTAATGTCACATCTGTTATTCTGGCACTTGAGAGGCAGGAGGATTGCCAAGAGTTCGTGGCTAGCCAGGGCTACAGAGCACATACTAGGTCAGAGTAAGACCCCCATCTCAAAAAAAAAAAATTATCAGTTGTTTTAGAAAAGTATGGTTGTTTTTGGAAAGTTTCCAGTACAGAATTGTAACTACTGCCCCAGTGCCAGGAAAGCAGTGGAACTTCTGGTTTGACATGATCTGATCACAGGCATGTGCCACCACAACTAGCTCCCCCAGAGTTTTCACTGCAAAGCAGCAAAATGCATAGACCATGGTCCATCAGATGTCCCTCAGTGCTCCCAGGAAGTGCTAGTCTCTGAATCCCTGAGTACCCAGCCCCGTGCCTTGGGTGCTCCATGAGTGGACAGAACATATGTGGACCAGTCCCTAATTCCTCTACTGGCCATGGTAGCCCAGGGTTATAGGCACAAGATCCCCAAGTCACATGCTCACCCATCCCCCTTCTCTGCTATGTCTCCCCTATCCACAATCACATTATCGCTTCTGAGCCCAGCTTCTCACTGGCTTTAGGATGTATTTTCTGCAAGGGACTTAAATATTTTATATGGTGAATGCTAAAAGAAAGAAGAAAAAAAAAAGATGCCAGAAAAAAATGCACACAAGAAACATGGCAACATGTCATCTGAAGTGACTTTGTTTGGTTAGTACTTGGTAACTCACAGCAGATTCCAAGGCACACTGCCTCCACACAGGGCTGCACAAGCCTCCGGCCCTTATCAGGAACAGTGAGTGGCTCCTGCAAGGTTGTCCAGTCTGTGGCTGGGAGGACTGGTAAGATGCTGTTGTTCTGTATCCACTCTGGGCAGCTCATTCTGTGGCCAGAGGCTCCATCTGTCTGATCCATACATCCTAGGCAAGCTGCTTCCTCCACAGAACGCTCATGATAACACAAAGCTACTTTTCACTTGGGTCCCACTGAAGCATGACAAAGGTGATAATAAAACCTCTACATACAAATTTTTTTTTTTAAAGGTAGGGTCTCACTATAGCCCAGGCTGACCTGGAATTCACTATATATTCTCGGGGTGGCCTTGAACTCATGGCGATCCTCCTACCTCTGTCCCTCCCCCCAGTGCTGGGATTAAAGGTGTGCGCCACCACGCCCAGCAACACATAGAACTTTATACAAAGAAATCAAACAGCAATTATAGCGGTGAGTGTTGTATTTGGCTTAAGCAGCTTATTACTAAAGTTAACGAGAAAAATCTGACCTCAGTTTGTGGGATTATTAAATATATATCCTAAGGGGTCAGAGGCATTTAATATAAACAGTGATAGCCCTGGATATAAATAAACTTTTTTTTCCTAAAATTTGGCATCAGTTTTTCATTGTCCATCCTCAAAGCAGTTTGTTTGAAGGGTTGGATTTGAGGGTGCAATCGCACAAAGAGGTGTGAGCAATGATCCAGCTCAGGCTGGGGACAGTCCAGGCCCACCAGGGGAGGAGCTAAGGTCACAGATGCTGCAGGGCTTCCTGTCCTTGTTCTGTGTACCCGTCATCACGGTGGGTGCTTGCCCACTGGCCAAAGGACTCGTGCATGTGCGTCGTTCTCTGGGAGTTGGCCAGGCGCCTCTTGTCTCGGGAGAAAAAGCTAAACCTTTTGGAAGGAAAAAGAAAGACAGATGAGAGCCTGCCGGTGGTAGTGGTCTTCACCTTTATTTTCTTTGCAGCAGACAGCAGCAAACCACAGAGGAAAGCCACTCCATTCATGGGGTTTGGGATGCAGGTCAGAGATGTTCTGGAAAGCGCTGTGGCTTCTGCTGAGTCACTTAGTTGCAGAACCACAGAGGTCACACAGCGTGAGCAAGGTGTGCATGTACCTGATGCATGTACCTTCTGTCCCTGCGACTACCATGGGGTCTCTTCTGTGACCCGTGGGAATATAAAGAACTACGAAAACCCATTGCCAGTTCCTTCTTTGACAGTGCTAGGACTCACATTAGGCAGATACTCGACCACTATGCTCTCAGCTCAGGAACTTTTTTAGTTTTCCTAAAGGTACTGAGAAAGTACTTGAAAACTGTGGAGTGTAAGATGGTTGAGATATAAAGCAGTAAATAGTGGTAACTTAAAATAGCTGTGTACTGGTGTAATAATGTCAGAAAGTATATTAAGTATAAGTAGCATGTCCAGTAACCCTGATTTCTTGGATATGATGCCCTACAACAAAACCAACTACCATTTAAGAAAAATGTGAATAAAATGCATGAAGTGGGCTGGAGAGATGGCTTAGCGGTTAAGGCACCTGCCTGTAAAGCCTAAGGACCCAGGTCCCACATAAGCCAGAGGCACATAGTAGTGGTGCATACGTCTGGAGTTCGTTTGCAGTGGCTAGAGGCCCTGGCGCGCCCATTGTCACTCACTTTCTATCTCTCTCCCTCTCTTGGTCTTTAATAAATAAATAAATAAAAATAAATCTCAAAGTCCAAAAGTTAAAAAAAAATGCATGAAGTTAATCAAGGCACAGAATTCTCCAATTAGGATAACGCTGTGCACAGTTGTTAAACATCAACTTGGACTCTCATGAGTGGATTTCATGGCACAGCCTTTGGAAGGCATTGTTCTAAACACTACAGAGCAACAGCCAACAGACCAAGAGCTTTCTCTTCTGGGGTTTCAGGAATGAACCCTAGCACATCACACATGCTAGACAAGCATTCTACCCCTGAGTCACACTCCCACACCCTTTATTTGAATTTTATAGTCTTGCCAAGTTGGCCTCTAACTTGTGTTCCTCCTGCCTCAGCCTCCCAGGTGCCAAGGTTACAAAGTGAATTCTACCACATCTGGCTCCAACGGTTTGTTCTAAGTCTACAGTCGATTCTCCAGGCTCCCAATGCCACTAAGCCCTTACCCTTAAATTCTGGTTACTTTTTATTATTTATTTATTTTGGTTTTTCAAGGTAGGGTCTCACTCTGGTCCAGGCTGACCTGGAATTAACTCTGTAGTCTCAGGGTGGCCTTGAACTCATGGCAATCCTCCTACCTCTGCCTCCCAAGTGCTGGGATTAAAGGCGTGCACCACCACGCCTGGCTACTTTTTATTTTTTAAGGCAGGATCTCACTCTGGCCTAGGTTGTCCTTGAACTCATGGTGAACTTCCAGAATGCTGGGATTATAGGTGTGCACCACCATGCCTGGTTTTGATTTCTAACCTTGATAAGAGGTAAAATAGTTATGCTCCCTGGGAGCAAGAATAGGAGCAAAGCTACTGAGATCAAATCTGAGAAACTATACTTTAGTTCTTTTGCCTGCTTATATACTTTTTAAAAAAAATTCTCTTTTTTATTTTATTTTTATGTTTTGAGGTAGGGCCTCGCTCTAGCCCAGGATTACCTAGAATTCACTATGTAGTCTCAGGCTGGCCTCGAACTCACAAGGATCCTTCTACCTTGGCCTCCCGAGAGCTGGGATTAAAGGTGTAAGCCACCACGCTCAGCTATTTTATTTATTTTGTTTTGTTTTTTTCCAGGTAGATTTTCATTCTAGTCCAGGCTGACCTGGAATTCACTCTGTACTCTCAGGGTGGCTTCAAACACATGGTTATCCTCTTACCTCTGCCTCTGGAATGCTGGGATTAAAGGCGTGAGCCATCACACCCGGCTTTCAGCTACTTTATTTTTGAAACCACATCTCATAAGGTCCAGGCTGGCCTACAGTTCTTTATTTCCAGGCTGAGGATGACCTTGAATTCCTGAACCTCCTGCCTCCACCTCTCCACCTCTCCAGTGCTGGGGTCATGTTGCCATGCCCAGCTTCTGTTTGTCTTTTAGTGATATTAGTCTATAAGAAGATTTGTTGGGCAGGAGGGATGGCTTAGTGGTTAAGGCATTTGCCTGTAAAGCCAAAGGACCCAGGTTTGATTCCCCAGGACCATGTTAGCCAAATGCACAAGGGGACATAAGCATCTGGAGTTCGTTTACAATGGCTGGAAGCCCTGGCGTGCCCATTCTCTCTCTCTCTCTCTCTCCTTCTTTCTCTGATATATGAATATAAAAAATGTCTTTTTTATAAAGAAGATTTGTTATTTCACATGTAGTGAAAATAACTCTTCTAGGCGTACTGAAGCCTATGATCCCTTTCTATTAGGAATAGAGAATTCTTTTGTCAAGCTAAGCTCATCTGGGGAGGTTCTCCTTGTCAGTGAAGTGCTCTGTAAGAGGCCGTGCTTGAGGTGGTGAATGAATGCAGGAGTTCATGCTGGGCTATGTGAGTGTGAGCTCTTTCCATTGGACAGCAGGGTTAGCCAATTAAAAGCACAATGATGGTGGGGGCTGGGGAGACGGCTCAGGCGTTAAAGGCACTTGCTTGCAAAGCCTGCTCACCCAGGTTCAATTCCTAGCCACCTACCTAAAGCGGCACATGGTTGGCGTCTGCAGTTGCAAGAGACCCTAGTATGCCCATACACACACGTGCAAATAAATTAATTAAACACACAACAGTATCACCACCTCTGTGGCAACCACAGACATCGCTCCCTCTGCAGCCCTTTCTGGACCAGACCAAATGGCTGACAAGACAAAGCTGTTTAAAAAGCTTCCACATGGAGACTGGAAACACAGCGTTAGTGTCACTCTGGGACCCCAGGGGCATTGATTACTGACCCGTCATGTAAAGGACCTTCGTTACTGGATCATGGACAAGGTGGTTTTTAGAGCGAAAACAGAAGAGACAAAAAGAATTATCGGTGACCGAGCGGAAAATTCCAGGACTTCACTCGTGGAGGTCAAGTGCAATGGCGACACATCTGAAATCACACTTGACATCCACTTCAAATGCCAGCACACAAGTGACAGACATGCAGCTAAAGTGGCCAGGGAGGACAGGCTCACAGCAGCCATTCCAAAGGCACAGTGCAAAACAAAACCCCAAACACACACAGTGCCTACAAGGGAAACGAGGCGTCGGACAGGCTGCAGCGTGGGGTCGTCAAGGATCAGTCCTGCTGCCACCATGGGCATGACAGCTGTAAAGAGCCTGCTTCCAGAAGTAGACAGAGAAGATGAAAATATGGAGGAAAAACCCACAAGCCCACTCCCCAGACAGCCAAAGTGACGACTGACCCACGGTCCACGTGATGGGTTGAGGCGCATCCCCCACTCCCCAAATCCCTATGCTAAAGGGGAAACTGGCTCTCCCAGATAAGGTCACAGTGGAGGAAGGTGGCCCTAACTCAAAAGGATTGGTGCTTTTATGGTTTTTAAATTTTTTTTTGTTTATTTTTAGTTATTTATTTGAGAGCAACAGACACAGAGAGAAAGACATTGAGAGAGAGAGAGAATGGGTGCACCAGGGACTCCAGCCTCTGCAAACGAACTCCAGATGCATGTGCTTAACCACTAAGCCATTTCTCTCCAGCCCCTCTTGTAATTATTTTTTATGATGGAGGCAGGGATGAGGTAATGCTCCTACAGGATGAAAATGGTCAAAAATTGCCACTAAATCCCAGAAAAGCAGCAGCCTGGGACAATTTCCTGTATAGAGCCAATCTTGCTGATAGACTTATATATTTTTTTTTCTATTTAAAGGTTTAATTATCCTTTTTTTAAAAATTTTTATTAACATTTTCCATGATTATAAAATATATCCCATGGTAATTCCCTCCCTCCCCACCCCCACACTTTCCCATTTGAAATTCCATTCTCCATCATATTACCTCCCCATTACAATCATTGTAATTACATATATACAATATCAACCTATTAAGTATCCTCCTTCCTTCCTTTCTCTTCCCTTTATGTCTCCTTTTTAACTTACTGGCCTCTGCTACTAAGTATTTTCATTCTCATGCAGAAGCCCAGTCATCTGTAGCTAGGATCCACATATGAGAGAGAACATGTGGCGCTTGGCTTTCTGGGCCTGGGTTACCTCACTTAGTATAATCCTTTCCAGGTCCATCCATTTTTCTGCAAATTTCATAACTTCATTTTTCTTTACCGCTGAGTAGAACTCCATTGTATAAATGTGCCACATCTTCATTATCCACTCATCTGTTGAGGGACATCTAGGCTGGTTCAATTTCCCAGCTATTATAAATTGAGCAGCAATAAACATGGTTGAGCACGTACTTCTAAGGAAATGAGATGAGTCCTTTGGATATATGCCTAGGAGTGCTATAGCTGGGTCTAGATTTTGTTGTTTTTTAAGGCAGGATCTCACACTAGCCGAGGCTGACCTGGAACTTGTTCTATAGGCCAGGCTGGCCTTAAACTCAACACAGCAATCCTCCTTCCTCAGCCTCCCTTGTACTGGGATTAAAGGCAGGAGAGACTAAGCCAGGTTCCTTCCTTCCTTCTTCCTGTCTTCTTGAAGTTTAGGAAGATTTTATAGAGTACTATAGACCTTACGAGAAGGAAAGAAGGCAAAGCTCCTATAGAACAGGAGAGGCCCTAAGGGAGGATTTCTCTCTCTTTGAGGCAGGGTTTCAGCCTCAAACTCTACCTCAGCCTCCCAATTGTTGGGAGTTATAGGTGTGAGCCATTATCCCCAGCTTCTCTCTCATTCTTTCATTTATCTATTATTTATTTTTGTTTTTCACAGTAGGATCTCGCTCTATCCCAGGGTGAACTGGAATTCACTACATAGTCTCAGGGCGTCCTCAAACTCACAGCAATCTTTCTACCTCCAGAGGGCTGGGATTAAAGGCTTGTGCCACCATGTCCAATTTATTAATTTATTCATTTCTGAGAGACAGAAAGAGAGAGAGAGAGAGAAGGAGAGAGAGGAAGAGAGAGAAGAAGTATGGGTACACCAGGGTTGCAAACAAACTCCAGATTCACATGTCATTTGTGTGTGGCTATATGTGGGTACTTGGGAATTGAACCTCAGGGGACAGGCTTTGCAAGCAATCGTCTTTAAATGATGAGTCATGGGCTGGAGAGATGGCTTAGTGGTTAAAGCACTTGTCTGCAAAGCTAAAGTACCCAGGTTCGATTCCCCAGGACCCATGTAAGCCAGAAGCACAAGGGGGCGCACGCATCTGGAGTTCATCTGCAGTGGCTGGAGGCCCTAACAACGCCCATTCTCTCTGTCTGTCTCCTCTCTATCTTTCTGCTCGTGCGCCACCATGACTGACTCTCTGCTTGCAAATAAATAAATAAAAATTTTAAAAGATGGTGAGTCAACTTCCCAGCTCCTCTTTTTTTTAATATTTGAGATAGGCTCTCAAGTAGCCCAGAATGGCCTTGAATTCTCTATGAAACGAAGGATGACCTTGAACTCTTAAAAAAAAAATTTTTTTTTGTTTTGTTTTTCAAGGCAGGGTCTCACTCTAGCCCAGACTGACCTGGAATTCACTATGTACTCTCAGGGTGGCCTCGAACTCTCACAGCAATCTTCCTACCTCTGCCTCCCGAGTGCTGGGATTAAAGGTGTGTACCACCACGCCTGGCTATTTTATTTACTTATTAGAGACAGAGAGAGGGAGAGAGAGAAAATGGGCATGACAGGGTCTCTAGCCACTGCAAAGAACTCCAGACACATGTGCCACCTGTGTATCTAACTTATGTGGGATCTGGAGAAATGAATCTGGGACCTTGGGCTTTGCAGCCAAGTGCCTTAGCCACTAAGCCATCTCTCCAACCCTGACCTTGAACTCTTGGTCCTCTTGCATCCACCATCCAAATGCTAGAATGGCAGGTGTGCACAACCAAGCCTGGTTTGTATCCCATGATGGGGAACCAAGAACATCATGCAAGCAACCTCAACACACTGCCTAGTGAGCTGCATACACTGGGCCAGGCGTGGTGGCACACACCTATAATCCCAGCACTTGAGAGGCTGAGGCAGTAGGGTGGCTGTGAGTTTGAGGCTAGCCTGGGACCACAGAACAACCTAGGTCAGCTTTGACTAGAGTGAGACTCTGCCTCAAAAAAAGGGGGGAGCTGGAGAGATGGCTTAATGGTTAAGGAACTTGCCTGTGAAGCCCAAGGACCCAGGTTTAGTTCCCCAGAACCCATGTAAGCCAGATGCACATGGTGGTGCATGCGTTTGCAGCAGCTAGAGGGCCTGACATACCCATTATCTTGCTCTCTAATAAATAAGTAAATAAATAAAAATAAAATTAAAAGATAAAAACAGAGCTGGAGAGATGGCTTCACGATTAAGGTGTTTGCCTGAAAAGACCTTGGTTCAATTCCCCAGGACCCACATAAGCCAGATGCACACAGTAGCGCATGCATCTGGAGTTCATTTGCAGTGGCTGGAGGCTCTGGTGCGCCCATTCTCTCTCTCTCTGTCTGTCTGCCTCTTTCTCTCACGTTCTCTCAAATAAATTAATTAGTTAAATTTAAAAAAATGGGCTTGGGCTGGAGGGATGGCTGGAGGGATGGCTTAACAGTTTAGGCATTGCCTACAAAGCCAAAGGACCCAGGTTCAATTCCCCAGGACCCACATAGGCCAGATGCACAGGGTGGCGCACGCGTCTAGAGTCTGTTTGCAGTGGTTGGAGGCCCTGATGCTCTCTCTCAAATAAGTAAATAAAGTTTAAAAAAAAAATGGGCTTGGATTGATGGCTGAGCAGTTAAGGTGCTGGAGTCCCTGGCACACCCATTCTCTAATAAATAAATATAAATAAAATAAAAACAACCCCCCCATACACACAAAAAACAGTAGCAGGGAAAAGACATAGGCTAGTTAAGCCAAGTGTCTCCAGTCATGAGGTTAGGCTCACCTCTGCACTCTTCACAGAGTAGCTGGGAGCTGCAGTCATCTAGATACATGGATGGCCTCTCAGGGTGACACAAAGAAGGGGTTCTTGTGCTAAATGTGTAGGTATAACCCCAACAGGCCAGGCCAGGCTGCTGGGCACAGATAGCTTTTCAGGGGCTCCAAGCCATAGCACTTTACACTCAAGATATCCACTAAGAGTAGCTCCCCCACCCCATCAAGATATTGTCATGGTAAACCAGGTGTGGTGGTACACGCCTTTAATCCCAGCACTTGCGAGGTAGAAGTGGAGGGTCGCCGTGAGTTCAAAGCCAGCCTGGGACTACAGAGTAAGTTCCATGTCAATCTTGGGCTCTTGGAGGCAGACCTTTCTCGCACTATTCCTTCCAGGTCCTCTTCAGAAGCCACTACCTCTGGAGGGACAGCCAATCCCAAGACTCTTTGGGCCAAAGGTCTGTGTCTTGGATATGATATGGACAGTTTTTTTTTTTTTTTCCCCGATATGGACAATTTTTTATTTTGTTTTTGGTTTTTCAAGGTAGGTTCTCACTGTAGTCCAGGCTGACCTGGAATTCATTATGTAGTCTCAGGGTGGCCTCAAACTCTTGGCGATCCTCGTACCACTACCTCCCAAGTGCTGGGATCAAAGGCGTGCACCACCACACCAGGCATGATATAGACAGTTTTAACTGTCCCTTCCAACCAAGGATTTCTGGAAAACTTCAGCTAAATGAAGCTGTAATGCTAGCATTTCAGTGACTGCTTTAGCGAAGCTATTTCTGGCTGAATCAAGGAGGGGTGGTGGGTAGGAGGACAGGGACAGCATGCATTGTCATCACTCTCATTCCAGAAGAGGGCAGGGTCTGCTCCAAGGGCAGCCTTTCCTGTCCCTGAGGCCAGCTGCTGTCTTCCTGTTTCCCTTTAGCCCAGTGGAAAGTGGCCGGGTACATGACTCAGTGAGACATTGGGGGTCACACAAAGGGGTGCTGATGTTTGGTGTTTGCTCGGGACAAGGCTGAAATCACTTCAGGCTCCCTCGTGACCTTGCTGGGCAGTGCCAGCCTGCCCTCTCAAGCCGGCAGCAATGTGGTCACAAGCTATTTCTGGACCATCTTCAGGCTCCCTGTTTTGACTGGCAGCAAGAGTTTCTGGTTCCCTGGTCGCTTTAAGCCCAGAAAAGTGGAACCTGATGTCTCTGATTCATGGTGCATTTGAGAGATAAGGGACCCAGGCAGGCAACCACAGCTGGGGACTTATGGGACAGAGGAAAGGGGTTGTGGGGGAAGGGATTTGTTCTGACAGGAGACCTGGCACAGAGGCAGCTTTGAGTTTTCCCAGCAGAATGATCTCAGTGAAGTCCTTGGACATCCCTGGGCATCAGTTTCCTCATTAGCAAAAGGAGGGTAACTGTGTCACTCTGATGTGGTAAAGGGGCAGCTCAGCTCAAGGGCTGTCAGTGGGAAAGCCCCTATAGTTGTCCCTGCTGGGGAAACATGGAGTGGGGAGAGAAACCTGGGCTGGAAAGGGACTGGAGAGAGGCAGAAGTGTGTGGAGTGAAGGACGCTAACGAGGCACCTGGGAACCATCTCTCAACTCCAGCTAAGATCTGTTCCTGGGTTGGAAAGATGTCTTAGCGGTTAAGCGCTTGCATGTCAAGCCTAAGGACCCCAGTTCGAGGCTTGATTTCCCAGGACCCTCGTTAGCCAGATACACAAGGGCACACGCGTCCGGAGGTCCTTTGCAGTGGCTAGAGGCCCTGGTGTTCCCATTCTTTATCTATCTCCCTCTTTCTCTCTCTGTCACCCTCAAATAAATAAATAAAGAACTGTTCCTGCCCTGGGCTCCTCCCAGCTTCTCGGCTGGCAAGTCATAGATCCCAGTGTTCAGCAGAGGAGGACAAAGGCGACCAGTGTCCTGCCTGGGCTGGTCAAATGCCTTTTGTGGCAGTTGGCTGCCCTAGTCATCCCCTGGAAAGCCGTCTGCCACAGGACTGGTCACCTGTGTGGTGTAGAGGGAACATGAGGTTTGGTTCTCTTCTTTCTTTTTGTTTCTGCCTGTGCGGCAGGGGAGCAACTCCCCTGCCAGGATCAGAGCTCCAGGCCTTGCCAAGCAAAGGGGAGAGAGAGGGGCTTTGAAAACAGCAACCTGGAAAAGATGGGCAGACACAGCAGCACAGAAGTCTGATGGCCAACAATGATCACTTTCCTCTGGATTTTACCCAACTTGAGACTGGAAAAAACAACTCTTTTGTTCTGTTTCTCTAACATAGGATCTTGCTACATAGCCCAACCTGGCCTTGAATTCACACTCCTGACTCACTCCCCAGTGCTTTGATTCACCACCATGCCCAGCTCAAAAGTTAGCCCAGGCTGGTGTGGTGGTGCATGCCTTGAATCCCAGCACTAGGGAGGCAAAGGCAGAGGAGTGATGTGAGTTAGAGGCCAGCCTGGGACTACAGAGTGAATCCAGGTCAGCCTGGGCTAGAGTGAGACCCTATCTCAAAAAATGCATATAAATAAATAAAAAAGTTACCCTACATAGTTAGACTACATAGTATAGTCTCAGTGTGGCCCTTGAACTCACGGTGATCCTCCTACCTCTGCTTCCCTAGTGCTGGGATTTAAGGTATGCGCCATCACACCCAGCTTTTTTTTGGGTCTTAAAGGGTGGGGTGTATGTATAACACCCACTTCCACTCTCCTACACCCTAATCAATGCATGCTACCTATTTTCACGAAGCTTCTGCAAAGTTTGAGGAAAAGCCCAAGACCTCTTCTGCGATGAGCTATGTTAGAGATGGATGGCCCAGAGCCAGGGAGACACTCTTATAGGACACTTCAGGCTGGTCTGCAGAGGGCTGCGCAAGGCTCCTCTCAGGCCAGGATGCTAGTGGGTTTGAGCCTCAGCTCTTCCTCTCATTCACACTATAGATCTAATCAGGGGCCTCACCTGCCTAAGTGTCCAGTGGGAAGACAGCCTCACCTGCCTCACCATGGTGAGGACCCATCAAAGCAAGCTATGTGACAGCACCCGACACATGCAGGTTCTGGGCACACTCACTACCCCACTAGGCAGGAGAGCCTTCACCCTGCCTCGGAAGGCCTCAGGAGCCCATGGGACTCCTGAAACCGATAATCACATCTGTATTCTATTTCCAAGGAGCAAGTCAGTAAACTTCCAAGAGAACCTCTAGAGATCTGCTGATGCCAAGAACCCCTGGAGGGGCTTAAAGTTTAGCTGAGGACTGGGATGGGCTACTCTTTATTGTGGTCTGCCACAGAACCAGGGCCTGACTCTGCATATATGTAGCACCAGTGAACCCTTCATAACTGAATAAAGGAAGCATTACGGAAAGTCAGATGGAGTAGGTCTAGGGCATCTAGGATTTCTTTTTTAAAGGGTCTTCTGTAGCTTGGATGGCCTCAAGCTCACTATAAGTAACCCTGAACTTCTGATCTTACTGTCTCCAACTCCCAACTGCTGGGATTACAAGTATGTACCACCATACCTAGTTTATTTGGTGCCGGGGACCAAACTCAGGGCTTCAAAGTGCATGCCAGGTAATCATTCTACCAAACTGAGCTATGTCCCTAGCCCATATTCCAAACATCTTGTAGCTAGGGAGTTGTTTGTTTGAAGCAGTGACTCACTCTAGCCCAGGCTAACCTGTAACTCACTCTATAGCCCAAGCTGGCCTAAAACTCCTACTCCAGCCTACCCAGTGCTGGGATTAAAGACTTATCCATGCCAATTGTTTTTTTTTGAGTTTCAAGCCCTGAAAATGCACCAGTCCCCTCCCCTAACTTATTCACTGTCCTAGGCCCAGAGCCACATGCCACCTACCTGACATTCAAGCAGGCTCCTTAGCATTAGTCACAGGCCAATGCTCCCAGCCCCCTCCCCCGCCACCAAATGCTTCCTAAACATCTGCCCGGAGACCCCAGGAGGAACTGCATGTTTGGCAGAGAGATGAACCTAAACACCTAAAGGCAAGAGGCAGTTCATGTATGGCCTGAGAAGTGCATCTCAGCATCTGTGGTTAGCAACAAGCTGCCCTAGGAGTCCAGGTCAGAGGTCAGAGGTGACAGGAATCAGTTAGGTGAGCCATGGGGAGAGCAACCCCAACACTTACAGTCGCTTGATCCCAGACTCTGGCTGGGGGGACATTCTTGGGTGTGCAATGGGCGGAGGTGGAGGTATTCGATTTTCCTCTTCTATTTCTTCACTGGTAGGAGTAAAGGCATGAGAGAAAACAGTCAAAACTCTGTGAGAATGGGGGGCTGGGGAAATGGCTTAGTGGTAAGGCAGTTGCCTGTGACGCCTAAGGACCCCAGTTCAATCTCCCATGACCCACGGCACAAGGGGGCGCATGCATCTAGAGTGCATTTTCAGTGGCTAGAGGCCCTGGTGTGCCCACTTTCTCTTTTTCTCTACCTGTCCCTTCCTCTCTTGAATTAATAAAATAAATATTTAAAAGATATATTTTTTTAAATCTGTGAGAATGGGAGCATTCCAGAAGGGTACTGTCTGAAGATTTGGGAGGGTGCAAAACTTTGGGGAGAGAGCTGGAGAGATGGCACAGCAGTTAAAGTGCTTGCCTGCAAAGCCGAAGGACCCAGGTTCCATTCCCCAAGACCCACGTAAGCCAGCTGCACAAAGGGTGCATGTGTCTGGAGTTTAGTTTCAGTGGCCAAAGGCCCTGGCATGCCCGTTCTCTCTATCTGCCTCTCTCTCTCTAAGTAAGTAAGTAAGTAAGTAAGTAAGTAAATAAGAAATAAATAAACAAACATTTTGGCAGAAGGTAACTCAGGCTGGGTGTGGTGCTGCACACCTTTAGTTTCAGCACTCCAGCGACCAAAGTAGGAGGATCGCTGTGAGTTCAAGGCCCAACCTGAGACTATGTAGTAAATTCCAGGTTAGCCTGCACTACAGAGAAAGGAGGGAGGGGGAAGGAGAGAGAGAGAGAGAGAGAGAGAGAGAGAGAGAGAGAGAGAATGAATGAGCACACCAGGGTCTTCAGCCACTGCAAATGAATTCCAGACATGTGCACCCCCTTGTGCACATGTGAGGCATTGCACACTTGTGTCACTGCACACCTGGCTTACCTGGGACCTGGAGATTCAAACGTGAGTTTTTAGGCTTCATAGGCAAGCATCTTAACTGTGAAGCTATCTCTCCAGCCCCCATCTCTCTTCTTTTAAGAATGGGTCTCACTATTTAGCCCAGACCATCTTCAAACTTGCAACCCTCCTGCTCTAGCCCCTGAGAACTAGGATGACAGGTGTGGACCATCATGCCTGCCTCTATTTTCAGCTGACTGTCATGCCAGCCAAATCAAACTAGTCCCTATTACTGTTGTTAGAAAGGGCTTCCTGGTCTCTGCCACTGGATTTAATCCATTTAGAGAAAGTACCCTACCCTTAGTACCTTTCACACCTGAGTGTTATCCTGCCTGCACCAAAGGCTTGGTTCTAATGCCACCTCCTCAATGAAGCCTTCCAATTCCACCCAGCCTCCAATCAGAGTCATCTCTCCAACCTGAATATGCATCCAGGTCCACGTAAAAGAATATTTTATATTTATTTATTTGAGAGAGAGTTTGAGGGAGAGAATAGGCACGCCAGGGCCTCTACCCACTACAAATGATCTCCAGATGCATATGCCACTATGTGCATTTGGGTTATGTGTTTTCTGGGGAATCGAACCTGAATCCTCAGGCTTCGCAGGCAAGCACTTAATGGCTAAGCCATTTTTCCAGCCCCACACCAAAAAAATAATTATTTTATTTATTTACTTATTTTGAAAGAGAAAGAAAGAGAGAGAGAATGGGCGTGCCAGGGCCTCCAGACATTGCAAACAAACTCCAGATGCATGCGCCACCTTGTGCATCTGACTTACGTGGGCACTTGGGATACTGAACCTCGGTCCTTAGGCTTTGCAGGCAGGCACCTTAACGGCTAAGCCATTTCTCCAGCTGCCCCAACATTTAAAAAATATTTTATTTATTTATTTGCATGCAGAGAAATAGGAGAGAGAGAATGGGTGTGCCAGGGCCTCTAGTCACTGCAAACCAACTCCAGATGCATGTGCTACCTTGTGCATCTGGCTTTATTTGGGTACTAGCAATGAAACCCAGGTTGTTAGGTTTTGCAGGCAAGCACCTTAACTACTGAGAAATCCCTCCAGCTCTTCCCTCCCCCCCTCAAGGTAGGGTCTCACTGTAGCCCAGGCTGACCTGAAATTTCACTATGTATTCTCAGGGTGGCCTTGAGCTCATGGCGATCCTCCTACCACTGCCTCCAGTGTGCTGGGATTAAAGGCATGTGCATGCCTGGCTCCTATTTTATTGTTTTTATTTTATTTATTTATTTTTATTTTTGAATTTTTGGTTTTTCGAGGTAGGATCTCACTCTAGCTCAGGCTGACCTGGAATTCACTATGTAGTCTCAGGGTGGCCTCGAACTCATGACGATCCTCCTACCTCTGCCTCCCGAGTGCTGGGATTAAAGGCGTGTGCCACCACGCCCAGCTTATTGTTATTTTTTAAAGATTTTTTTTGTTATTTTATTTATTTAAGAGAGAGAGACAGACAGACAGACACAGAGACAGAGACAGAGAGAGAAAATGGGCACACTAGGGCCACTAGCCACTGCAAACGAATGCCAGATACCTGTGCCACCTTGTGCATCGCTTATGGGGGTCCTGGGGAACTGAACGTGGCTTCGCAGGCAAGCACCTTAACCATTAAGCCATCTCTGCAACCCTTTACTTATTTTTTTTAATTATTGTTTTGTATGTGGTGTATGCATGCGTGTGTGTAGTACGTGTGCAGAAACATGGAGGCCACAGAGGACCTCTGCTATCCTTCTCTATTACTCTTTCACCTCAGTTCCTTGAGAAGAAGTTTCTCACTGAACCTGGAATTGGCCATCAGAAAGACTCAGCTCTTCTCTAGTCTCTGACTCCTCAGCATTACAGACATGTGAAGCCATGCCCAGCTTTCTATGAAGGTGCTGAAGGTGGAATTTAGGTCCTCATGCTGAGGCAGCAAGCACTCTTACTGAGACAGCTTCACATCCCTGACACTGAAAACCTACAACAGGGGTAGTCATGAGCCCTAGGGGTGTAACGTCTGCTGCTGTCTGGCTAAATACTATGCTCATCAAACTGCCCAGTAAATACTTCTCTTAATGTTCATAGTCATATATTAATGCTACTCTCACTTTTGGTTAGAGAACCTTCTCTTTTCAGATGGCAGTGACATTGAGATGACTCTGAAGGCACCATGGTGCTGAGAAGTGACAGAGGAGTGCTTAGCACTGAAATATCTCTGTCACATCATCCATGGCTCAGGGTCCATTGTGGAAGAGGAGGCGTAAAGAATGTAAGAGCCAAAGGAAGGGTAGGACTCCCCTTACAACGTGCTCCTCCAGACACAAAGTGGCTTGGATATCCATGACACTGACACTACCTACACAAGACCATCATAATAGGAGGAAAAGATGACATCAAAATAAAAGAGAGACTGATGGGGGGGGATATGGTGGAGATGGAGTTTGAAAGGGAAAAGTGGGGGGAGGGAGGGAATTACTATGGGATGTTTACAATCATGAAAGTTGTCAATAAAAAATAAATTTAAAAAATACTAAAAACAAAAACAAAAACAAAAAAAAACCAAAAAACAAAACAAGGGAGCGAGCTGGCTGAGCAGCAGCACTCATCACTCGGCTTCCTCACTGTGGACTGAACGTGACCAGCTGCCTCAGGCTCCTGGCACTATGCCTGCTCTGCCACAATGGGCTGGAACCTGGAGACGTAAGCCAAATCCTTCTTCTCTCGCTTTAAAAAAAAAATTTTTTTTTAATTTGAGAGAAAGAGGGAGAGAGAGAGAGAGAGAGAGAGAGAGAGAGAGAGAGAGAGAGAGAGAAAGAGAGAGAATAGGCATGTGAGGGCCTCCAGCCACTGCAAACAAACTCCAGATGCATGCGCCACCTTGTGCATCTGGCTTACGTGGGTCCTGGATAGTCAAACTGGGATCCACTGGCTTTACAGGCAAATATCTTACCCACTAAGCAATCTCTCCAGCCCCCCCCCCTCTATTTTTTCGAGGTAGGGTCTCACTGTAGTCCAGGGTGATCTGGAATTCACTATGGAGTCTCAGGGTGGCCTTGAACTCACGGCAATCGTCCTATCTCTGCCTCCCAAGTGCTGGGATTAAAGGTATGCACCACCACACCCAGCTTTTCTTCCTTTCTTTTTTTGAGGACCTACAACTCACTCTGTAGTCCCAGGCTGGCCTACCTCAGCCTCAAGTGCTGGAATGAAAGACGCATGCTACCCCACCTGGCCTTCACACTGATTAAGTACAGTGCTCTAAGACAGACTGGAGAAAAATCTTTATAAACCAGGCATGGTGGCACAAACCTTTAATCCCAGCGCTTAGGAGGCAGAGGTGGGAAAATTGCCATGAGTTTGAGGGCAGCATGAGAATTTCAGGCCAGCCTGGGCGGGAGTAAGACCCTACCTTGAAAAACAAAAATAATAATAAAAGTACTTTAAAATACTCCACTTTTTTTCTTAAACTGGTTTGTATAAATTTCTTTTTTTCCCTGTTTCTTTTTTTTATTTGTTTATTGTTTTTTTCTCAATTTTTATTAACATTTTCCATGATTATAAAAAATATCCCATGGTAATACCCCCCCCCCACTTTCCCCTTTGGAATTCCATTCTCCATCATATCCCTAAAATACACCACTGCTTGATGGTGATGCATTTGATGCAAACTGAGCAGAGCCGTTCTGAGGCTGCTCATGACTGTTAGCCCATTCAGTAGGAATGCTCTTATACTTGCTGCAAAAATACTAACATGCCTGAGTTTGGAGTGCGGCCCCAGTTCTTGCTGGCAGGATTTGCCCTAAGTTCTCAGAAACACCACAGTGCTGGGGCTGGACGCCATGGGCCCGGGCTCTGCCACAAAGACTGCCCACCGATGCTCACCTTTTGTAGTAGGCCAGCTCCTCCTGCAGCAGGAACACCTTGGACTTGAGCTCATTCCTCTCGTGGAGGACATCTCGCAACTCCTGCAGCGTGAAGCGGGGGCGGTTGGGGTCCTTGAGGTCCATGGCCGCCTTCTCGGCATCTGAGATGCACTCTTCACCCCCCGGCTGCATCTGGAGGAGGCACAGAGGCTGCTAAAGGGTTCTTGGTAGCCACCAGTGGCACCCACTCCACATCCGGACAGGGTGGAGCGGCATGATTAGGGTGCTGTTTTAAACGCCTGCAGCTATTGGCCTCTGCTCATGTTCTATATATTTTCCATTTGGAGGTGGAAGCTGGAGACCACCTGTTCACTGTACGCCTTCAATAGCCAGACCTACATCTTGGGCCTCCCACACCATTTGGGGTTCTGTGACAAACAGGCCAAGGTGTCCATGGTGAAGAAGAGCTGCGCCTCCGGCTTCCACCCTCAGCAATCTGCTGTCCTCTCTTTTCAGGTTCTCCTTGCTAAAATGGCCAACGTGGGTGGAATCACAGACCACATGCAATTCTCAGTTCCTCTGTCATTTAACATAAAGCCCTAACCGTTTTCTGTGTAGGGCCCTCTGTTCAAGGTCCTTCATCCCCAGTGGCTCTGGGTATCATGCCCTCAGTTCAATACAGAGCAACAGGACACACTTTGTCCTCAAAGTTACATAGATGGATCCCAGTGTTATTCAGAGCCACCTGCCTTCCCACCATCTTTTAGAGCCTGGGAGCCTTTAAAACAACTATAGCTAGCTAGGGGTGGTGACTCATGCCTATAATCCCAGCACTCAGGAAGCTGAGGTAGGAGGATTACTACGAGTTTGAGGCCAGCCTGGACTAGAGTGAGAACCTGCCTAAAAACCACACAAAATAAAAAGTGTATAGTAACCAGGTATGCTGGTGAGCAACTGCAATCTCAGCACTCAAGAGGCTGAAACAAGAGTATTGCCTAGCCGGTCGTGGTGGTGCATGCCTTTAATCCCAGCACTTGGGAGGTCAAGGTAGGAGGATCACCGTGAGTTTGAGGCCACCCTGGGCTAGAGTGAAACCCTACCTTGAAAAACTAAAAACAAACAAACAAACAAGCAAACAAAAAAGAGTATTACCTAAAATTCAAGGCCAGCTAGGGCTACAGTATGAAACCCTGTCTCAAATCAGAAAAATAAAGCTGGGCATGGTGGCACATGCCTTTGATCCCCTCACTCCAGAGGCTGAGGTAGGAAGATCACCGTGAGTTCAAGGTCAGTCTGGGCTAGAATGAGACCCTACCTCAAAAATAAATAATAAATTAGATAAATAAGGTGACTCATTCAATAGCATTTAGATCATTTACAATGTTGTATAACTGCTCCTTCTAAGTGCAGAACATTCTCATTACCCAAAAAGAAACCCCATACTTATTAAGCAATCACCTGTCACTCCTCCTCCCCCATTCCAAGCCTTGGCAACTCTAGCTGCTTTCTGACTATGCCTCCTTGCCTATTCTGGACATTTCATGCACACAGAAGCAGTGGGCTCTGCTGCATGGCCTCTGCCATTCAACATTGTGTCTGCAAGACCATTCTCTGAGTGGCCTGTGTTAGAGCTCCATTCCCCTGCATGGCTGGCTAAAAGTACACTGCACAGCAGACACAGGTGTCCTACACACTGTTCACGTGATGGCCATGTGGCATCCCTCCCTCCTTTTTTTTTTTCTTGAGGTAGGGTCTCACTCTGGCCCAGACTGACCTGGAATTCACTATGTAGTCTCAGGGTGGCCTCGAACTCACAGCAAGCCTCTGCCTCCCAAGTGCTGGGATTATTAAAGGCATGCACCACCACAGCTGGCCCTCCCTCCTTTTGTCAGTGGTGAATCCTGATGCTAAGGAACCTGCACGTACAAGCGCCTGCTTGGACACTTGTCTTCCATTTCTTTGGAAATGCACTCAGGTGGGAATGGCTGGGTATTATCTGGCTGTCTTGAACTTTTTTTCCATTTATTTTTATTTTTACGTATTTGAGAAAGAGGCAGAGAGTGAGTGAGAGAGAGAGAGAATGGGCGCACCAGGGCCTCCAGCCACTGCAAATAAACTCCAAATGCATGTGCCACTTTGTGCATCTGGCTTACGTGGGTACTGGGGACTCAATCCTCAAACCGGGGTCCTTAGTTTTCGCAGGCAAGCACTTAATCGCTAAGCCATCTCTCCAGCCCCCCTTTTGAGTTCTCTTAATCATGTCGAAGTATATTCACAATAGCTGCACTGTCTTCCATCCCCAATAGCAATGATAAGGTCTCCAGTTTCTCTATTCTATGCAACCCTCTCTCCCTTTCCTTCTGTAGTTAGGATAGTCTGTTGCCCATGTCAATCCTGCTTCAGCCTCTTGAATTCTGGGATGAAAGGCATGTGTCAACTACACAATCTCCTTCCCTTTCTTGGTTCTAGAGTTATCTATGATCTTGTGTATGTTAAGTATGGTTCACGGACCTTCATTCCCAGTGCTCACCTCCTCCTGAGGACTGAGATTATAGGAGTAAGCTATTTTCTCTTTTTTCAAAAATTATTTATTTATTTATTTGAGAGTGACAGAGAGAAAGAGGCAGAGACAGACAGAGAGAGAGAGAGAGAGAGAGAGAGAGAGAGAGAGAGAGAGAGAGAATAGGTGCACCAGGGCCTCCAGCCACTGCAAACGAACTCCAGATGCGTGTGCCCCCTTGTGCATCTGGCTAACATGGGTCCTGGGGAATCAAGCCTCAAACCGGGGTCCTTAGGCTTCACAGGCAAGCGCTTAACCACTAAGCCATCTCTCCAGCCCTCTTTTTTTTTTTTGAGCTAGGGTCTGACTCTAGCCCAGGCTGACCTGGAATTCACTATGTAGTCTCATGTTGGCTTCAAACTCATAGCAATCCTCTGCCTCCCGAGGGCTGGGATTAAAGGTGTGTGCCACTATGCCTGTGGGGGGGGGGGTATGAAGAGAATGGATGGGCCAGGGCCTCTAGCCCCTGCAAATGAACTCCAGATACATGTGCCACTCTGTGCATCTGGCTTTACATGGGTGCTGGGCAATCAAACTCAGGTTGTTAGGCTTTACAGGCAAGTGCCTTAACTGCTGAGCTATTTCTCCAGTCCATCTTCTTTTTTTAAAAAATATTTTGACTCAACATGGCTCAGGGAAATTTTGCAGAAGAGGGGGCGGAAAGAATGTCAGAGTCACATGTTGGGTCATGATAAGCAGAGACATTTATCTTACCAATAACTGTGGGCTAACTCCACAATGCATGACCCATTTACATCAACAAGGAGGGCC
The DNA here is from genome assembly GCF_020740685.1 of Jaculus jaculus. Classification (NCBI taxonomy): domain Eukaryota; kingdom Metazoa; phylum Chordata; class Mammalia; order Rodentia; family Dipodidae; genus Jaculus; species Jaculus jaculus. The sequence continues at coordinate 28,985,757 of NC_059114.1, forward strand.
CATCAGGAGGGGGCAGATCATGGATGAGCCTAAACAATGGTACCAAACTGCCTGTATTTGCTGAAAAGAAAACTAATAAATTAAATTAAATTAAAAAAAATATTTTGTTTTTATTTATTTATTTGACAGAGAGAAAGAGAGAGAAAGAGAAGGAGAGAGAGAGAGAATGGGCATGCCAGTGCTCCAGCCACTGCAAACGAACTCCAGATGTGTGTGCCCCCTTGTGTGTCTGGATAACATGGGTCCTGGGGAATCGAACCTGGGTCCTTTGGCTTTGCAGACAAATGCCTTAAATGCTAAGCCATCCCTCCAGCCCAAATATTTTAATTATTTATTTATGAGAGAGAAAGAGACAGATAGAGAGAATGGGCACACCAGGGCCTCTAGCCACTGCATAGGAACTGCAGAGACACGTGCCCCCTTGTGCATATGGCCTGTGTGCATCCTGGGAAAACAAACCAGAGCCCTTAGGCTTCAGAGGCAAACACTGTAACTGCTAAGCCATTTTCTCAGTTCCCTTCTTTTTTTAATAGCTAGGAAGAACTTGACAGCAGCCCTCAACCAAGTCACCAAACATTCAGGTGACCCACCCTCTCCAAGCAGTGCAATATCCTTGACACCCATGAGCCTCCAGTGTCCCATGTCCACAGTAAATAAAAACCAGAAGCCGGGCATGGTGGTGCACGCCTTTAATCCCAGCACTCAGGAAGCAGAGGTAGGAGGATCATCGTGAGTTCGAAGCCACCCTGAGACTACACAGCGAATTCCAGGTCAGCCTGGACTAGAGTGAAACCCTACTTCAAAAAACCAAAAATAAATAAATAAATAATAAAAATAAATAAACGCCAGGCCAGGCCAGCAGTTGACAAGGTAGAGAAGGTGGAAATGGATATCAAACCCACTCCTCAGCCCCATAGCCTTGCAGGGAGAAGGGAGCACCAGACAGGATGGTGCCACAAGGCCAAGAGGCCAATGGCTCCAGGAGACCAGGCAAGATGCTTCCATCCTGAATGTCCAGGACAGGTTGTTCTGGGAAGGGACAGCTGATAGGTAACGCCTCTTGCCAGGCAGGTCAGGGATAGCACAGCCACAGAATGGTTCATGGGGAGGGCTCTGCCCACTCAACCTCTGAGTCAGTACTGGTAGCAGAGATGGGCATCTGGAGAGGAAACTTGAGAGCTCTCCATGACAGGGAAGGTTCGCCTTCCCAGCCTCACAGGCTTAGGAAGTCAGGTCCTCAAGCTTCAGTGTGACCCCCTCTATAGAGCCACCTATTCAGCGTCTCATGAAAGTGATACCGTGTGTACCCAATGATATTCCTCCTCTTCCCCTGCCCAGCTCTGCATGGCGCTAACCTGAGCACCTCATATTTATCTAGAATATTAATCTAGTATTTACTGAATACTCTCTTATGTGTCTTGCTGTTACTAACTTAGGGCTAGGAACAGATTCAGACCGGCAGCTCAGACATGAGTGACGAGAACTGACAAGGTAATATAACAAGAGGTGCAGACCCAGCAATCAGACTGGCTGTGCTCAAGGTCCTGTCCGCTACGTAAGACTTTGCTACAAACTCTGGGTAGACTGCAAGTTGCAAACTAGGGTCTCTATGGCCACACCAGTGCCTCCTCCATTTGTTTACTCTTTTTGTTGTTGTTGTTGTTGTTTTGGTTTTTTTGAGATAGGGTCTCACTCTGGTCCAGGCTGACCTGGAATTAACTCTGTAGTCTCAGGGTGGCCTTGAACTCACGGCGATCCTCCTACCTCTGCCTCCCGAGTGCTGGGATTAAAGGTGTGCGCCACCACACCCGGCTCATTTGTTTACTCTTGATGTGTGCTAAAATCTATCTAATTAGTTGCCAAGTTTAAGTTCAATAGACTCAAACTCTCTATCCTCCTGCGTCAGCCTCCTCAGTGTCAGCAAACCAAGTGATAACTCTGAGGTCCTTCCCCACACTGATATCCAGGGTCCTCTGCTCGCCGGGCTTTCTGAACACCATTTTTTTTCTTTTGGAGAAGGACTTAAAGAGTTCGGGAAATCTCAGAGGGGCATAAGTCCCAACTACAGGCACTACCACCTGTGAGTGTGGGAGAGCCTAGGGCTCCCCAGGCAGTGTCACCAGAACTGGCCAGAGCCAAGGCCAAGATCCCGGAGCAGCTCCTCTGACAGGGCAATCACGCCAATCAGTGGTGCTTCTAGGGTTTTCCCACGAACGACCAATGGCTCAGGTTATCTGGGATAAGCTGGTCCCCGGTGGCTCTCTGAACACAGGTTCTTGGAGATAGCTGGTGTCCCAGGTCAGGGCCTCCAGCCCGGGGCCTGGCCTCCTGGGAAGCCTCTGCTGCTGGGATCACAGAGGCACCCTGTGACCAGCAGAGGAGATAGCTGTGTTCTGGCCATGTTCAGGGATTGATGTCACTTGTTACAAAGTCGGTTGGAATTTAAATGCTGCCTCACAAGGCATCCACAAAGCCCTTGAAGGTTCTCTGTGTGCATAACTGGGTGGTGATGGGGTTGGAAGCTTTGTTTTTTTGTGGTAGGGTCTCCCTCCAGCCCAGGCTGACCTGGAATTCACTATGTAGTAGTCTCAGGGTGGCCTCGAAGTCATGCCGATCCTCCTACCGCCTCCAGAGCGCTGAGATTAAAGGCATGTGCTACCATGCCTCACTGAGGTTTTTTTTTTTTGTTAATCAACTTTACTTAATCTTTATTCATTTATTTGCAAGCAGAGAGACAAAATGGTGAGCAAGGGCATCCAGGTGTTGCAAAAAAACTCCAGATGCACGCACCACTCTGTGCATGTGGCTTTAAATGGGTACTGAGTAATCTAACTTGGGTCATTAAGCAAGGACCTTAACCACTGAGCCTTCTCTCCAGGCCTTTTTTTTTTTTTTTTTTTTTTGAGACAGGATCTCACTATGTGGTTCTGCCTAGCTTGGAACTTTCTATGTAGACCAGGCTGGCTTCAAACTAATAGATATTTTCCTGCTTCAGCCTCCAGAGTGCTGGGATTACAGGCATACACCAATATGACCAGTTGAGAGTTTTATTTTGCTTTTTTTTTTTTTTTTTTTTTTGGCGTGTGTGTGTGTGTGTGTTTGCGCGCGTGTGTAGGGTCTCACTCTAGCTCAGGCTGACCTGGAATTCACTATGTAGTTTCAGAGTGGCCTCGAACTCACAGCAATCCTCCTGACTCAGCCTCCTGAGGGCTGGGATTAAAGGCGTGTGCCACCATGCCTAGCTTTTTTTTTTTTTTTTTTAATTTATGTTCAAGGAGAGAGGGAAAGAGAGAGTGTGTGTGAATGGGTGTACCAAGGCCTCCAGCTACTGCAAGTGAGCTACAAATGTATGCACCATTCTGTGATTCATGCTTTACATGGGCACTGGGGAATTGAACCTGAGTCATTAGGCTTTGCAGCCAAGTACCTTAACCACTGAGCAATCTCACCAGGCCTCCTTTTTTTTTTTTTTTTTTTTTTTAAAAGCAGGGTCTCACGCTAGTCCAGGTTGACCTAGAACTCATTCTGTAGCTCAGTCTGGCCTCAAACTAACAGCAACCCTCCTACCTCTGCTTCCAGAGTGTTAGGATTAACAGTGTGTGCTACCACACTCAGCTAGTTATTTTATTTTATTTGTGACAGAGAGAGAGAGAGAGGGAGGGAGAGGAAGAATGGGCATCCCAGGGCCTCTAGCCACTGTAAATGAACTCTAGATGCATTTGCCACCTTGTGCATATGGCTTATCTTAAATGAGTTCTGGGGAATTGAACCTAGATCCTTTGGCTTTGTCTGCTAGTGCCTTAACCACTAAGCCATCTCTCCGGGCCTTTTTTTTTTTTTTTTTTTTTGAGGTAGGGTCTCACTCTACTTCAGGCTGACCTGGAATTCACTATGTCATCTCAGGGTGGCCTCGAACTCACAGCCGTCTTCCTACCTCTGCCTCCTAAATGCCGGGATTAAAGTTGTGCGCCACCACATCTGGCCCTTGGTTTGGTTTCTTGAGGTAAGATCTCACTCTAGTCCAGGCCGACCTGGAATTCACTATGTAATTTCAGGGTAGCCTTGAACTCCCAAGTGATTCTACTACCTCTGCCTCCTGAGTACTGAGATTAAAGGAATATACTACCATGCCCAGCATGTTCAGTTTTTTTTTTTAATTTATTTATTTACTTGAGAGAGAGAAAAAGAGAGAGAGAGAGAGAGAGAGGACATGCCAGGACCTCCAGACACAGCAAATGAACTCTAGACGCATGTGCCACCTTGTTCATCTGGCTTACATGGGTACTGGAGAATTGAACCTAGGTCCTTTGGCTTTGCAGGCAAGTGCCTTAACCGCTAAGCCAGTTCTCCAGCCCAATGTTCAGATTTTTTTTTTCCCCTTTGGTTTTTCTAGGTAAGGTCTCGCTCTAGCCGAGGCTGACTTGGAATTCATATGGAGTCTCAGGGTGGCCTCGAACTCATGGCAATCCTCCTACCTCTGCCTCGAGTGCTGGGATTAAAGGCGTGTGCCACCACGCCCGGGTCCATGTTCAAATTCTAATGTAACATGGTTTAGTTCTCTTGTGTGTTGAAGCAGACCTGCCAGCTCCTGTTATTGTTGAGTCACTGCTCATGCTAAGCATAACTCCATGGGACAGTAACTAGGGCTATGCGGTTCTCACCCTGTGCCTACCACACAGGCAACTACAGCTTCTTTCTCTTTCTATCTTTAAAGACTTTTATTTATTTGAGACAGCGGGAGAGAGAGAGAGAATGGGAATGTCAGGGCCTCTAGCTACTACAAACGGACTCCAGATGCATTCATCAACTTGTACATCTGGCTTACATGGGAGCTGGAGAATCAAACCTGGGTCCTTAGGCTTTGCAGGCATGTGCCTTAACCACTAATCCATCTCTCCAGCCTGCCCACCTGCTTGCCTGCCTTCCTTCCTTCCTCCCTCCTTAGAGTGATAGAGAAGAGAGAGAGAGAGAGAAAATGGGCATGCCAGGGCTTCTAGCCACTGCAAAAGAACTCCAGATGCATTCATCACTTTGTGCATCTGGCTTATGTGGGACCAGGGGAATAGAACCTGAGCCCTTAGGCTTCATAGGCAAGTGCCTTAACCATTAAGCCATATCTCCAGCCCACAGGCAACAGTTTCTTGAATGAATGATGTTCCATGACCACTGCTACGCTGAATGCCCTGGGCTGGGAATGCTGGGAGTCCTGGGTTCCACACCCAGCCCTGACCCTGCCCGGCTAGGTGTCCTCGGGCCAATAGCTTGCCCTCTGTGTGTCTCCCACTTTCTTATGTACAACACAGGAAAGCTCAGCAGGTCTGCCTGTCTGGTAACAGCACACAGCCCGCGCAAACACACCTTATCACCAGCTTCCTCCTCACCTCTGGCTCCTCCTCCCCATTCTGGCTGGGCTCCCCTTGTAGCCTCTCTCGAAGCTTCCCAAGCTCTGCCCGCAGGCTGCCCATCTCCTGCTCCTTTGTCTGCAGATCTGCCTCCAGCTCCACCTTCTGTTCAATCAGAGCCTTCCCCTGGGCCTCCACCACTGCCACCCTGTGCCGAAGGTCGTGGTTGATCTTCATGAGCCGGGTCTGTTGCTGCTGTAACTGGAGAGAGAGAGAGGCCTTTCAGTAGTTGAGGCTGTGTGCTGCCCAGAGACAAGCCCTTTTCATGTACAGACATCTTTGTGTGAAATTTGCTTATATTTTTTGTCATTTTGTAGATAAGGACTGGCACACAGGCTGGGGGGGGGGGGCTTTTGGAGTGGAAGACCCTGGTTCCTGCTGGGACCTCAAGCTGCAAGAGTGGACCCAGCTTAGGCTTGTGACTTACAGCCTCAACGTCCTCATTCTTCAGGCCGAGCTCCCGGTCCTTGGCGCGGATCTCATCACGCTGTTTGTCCACCACTTCCTTCAGCTTCTTCATCACCTGCCGCTCCCGCTCTGACATACCTGGCGGAAGGTGACATAGCAGATGAGCTACCTCCCTCCTTTGCTTAAGTAACCACACGGCCCCACTTCGCCACTGACAGAGCTTGGGAGGCAGAGGTAGGAGGATCATCAAGAATTTGAGGCCACCAGCTGACAGAAAGCTGGAAAAAGCCATTCTACCATGTAGTTCAATGGGAGAAAGAGATACCACCAGCGAAGATACTCATCAGTGGACACTGCAAGCCTTATAATTGGCCAGCCAGCCCAATGAGCCTATGGGTGCAATAGTGGCACTTCTGTCATGGTGGAAACCAACTGCCCTTCAAATGGACTGGAGGCCCGCTCCATGGGGGGAAACACATCCCTGATACTGAAAACTTAAAACAGGGGTAGTCATGAGCCCTATGGGTGTAATATCTGCTGATGTCTGGAAAAATGTATATACTATGCTTATCAAACTGCCCAGTAAGCACCTCTCTTAATATTTATACCCTTATATTAACGCTACTCTCACTTTGGGTATAGAATCCTCTCTTTTCAGATGACAATGACTTTCGGATGACTCAGAAGGTATCAGAGTGCTGGAAAGAAGTGACTGGAGTACTGAGTAACATCTCAATCACACCTTCCAAGGCTCAGGGTCTAATGCGGAAGAGGTGGCGGAAAGAATGTGAGAGCCAAAGGAAGGGTAGGACTCCTTACAACGTGCTCCCTCCAGACATAAAATGGCCTCGATATCCATGACCTCATATTGCCTGATACTACCTACACAAGACCATTGTAAGAGGAAAAGATCATGACATCAAAATAAAAGAGAGACTGATTGAGATGGGGATATGGGAGGGGATATGATGGAGAATGGAATTTCAAAGGGGAAAGTGTGGGGGGGGTATTACCATGGGATACTTTTTATAATCATGGAACATGTTAACAAAAATTGAGAAAAAAAATAATTCGAGGCCACCTTGAGATTACAAAGTAAATTCCAGGTTAACCTGAGCTAGAGTGAGACCCTGCCTCAAAAAAAAAATTTTTTTTTTTAATTAAAAAGTGGGGGAATAAAGCCAGATGCATAAACTGGCACATGCATCTGGAGGCCCTGACCCAACATTCTCTGTCTCTCTTCTCTCTGCTTACAAATAAATTTTAAAAATAATAAAGGTGATGGGCCAGGCATAGTGGTTCATGCCTTTAATCCAGGCACTTAGGAGGCAGAGGTAGGAAGATCGCTGTGAGTTTGAAGTCAGCCTACAGAATGAATTCCAGGTCAGCCTGGGCTACAGTGAGACCCTACCTCAGAAAACCACCTGCATGCCTTAAACCCACAGTGATCCTCCTACCTCTGCTTCCCAAGTGCTGGGATCAAAAGGTGTATGCTACCACAACCAGCTCCCCCACCCTTTTTTTATTTTATTTTTTAATTTTTCAAGGTAGGGTCTCACTCTAGTCCAGTCTAACCTGGAATTCAGATGACAATGACTTTCGGATGACTCAGAAGGTATCAGAGTGCTGGAAAGAAGTGACTGGAGTACTGAGTAACATCTCAATCACACCTTCCAAGGCTCAGGGTCTAATGCGGAAGAGGTGGCGGAAAGAATGTGAGAGCCAAAGGAAGGGTAGGTGACCTTGAACTCACAGTGATCCTTCTACCTCTGCCTCCCAAGTGCTAGGATTAAAGGTGGGCACCACCATACCCAGCTTACACCTGGCTTTTAAAAAAGTATTTTATTTATTTGTTTGAAAGAGAGAGAGAGAGAGAGAGAGAGAGAGAGAGAGAGAGGGAGGGAGGGAGAGGGCGAGCGAGCGTGAGCGCAGCAGAGTGAGTATGGGTGTACCAGGGCCTCCTGGTACTTCAAATGAACTCCAGATGCATGTACCACTTAGTGCATCTGGCTTAATGTGGATACTAGGGAAATGAACCCGGGCCACCAGTGTTTGCAAGCAAGCACGTTTAACTGCTGAGCAGCCATCTCTCTAGCCCCAGAAACCTTTTCTTCTCATGATTTTGGAAGCCAGAAGTTGAATATCAGTCTGGACTGAGTGTGTGGCAGGTCATGGCCCTTTCAAGGGCTCTGGGGAGCATGCTTGCTTGTGTAAGTGCATCCTCACCTCTCGGCACTCTGTTTGTAGCCATGAGGGCCAGAAGTCCTTGGCATGTGACTACATCAATCCAGGCCCCCTCCTCTTCTGTCTGTGACCTTTTCTACCCAAAAGAATAATACAGAATAGCTTCCCCAGCCAGCTCATGATCTTAAACTAGCAAGGACAGGGCCATATCTGGCAACATTCACAGGCTCCAGGGATCAAGACATAACATTTGGGCCATTACTCATTCTGCAACAGGGGACAGGGCTCAGAAGGGAGACCTGGCTTGTGTGGAGGCAGAGGCTAGTCACAGACACCCTCAACTGCTGGGACTTACAAAGGAGGCAACCAAGCACCCCGTGAGGTGGAAAGGAACATTTGTTGAATGCTGATTTATTGCAGGTGCCTACTGTTGACATACACAACCTCTCTTGCTCAGTGGAATGGAAAGTCCTAGAAAAGGGACCCCCAGAGTAGTCAGAGCAAATGGAAGAAGGAGGAAATGACAAAATAGAGGTTGCCTTTGGCAACAGAAACCATATAGCTAACTGCCACATACGCTTTTGTAAAGTCCCCACTTGCTTGCTTGCCTTGCCTTGCTGCTAGAGTATAAAATAAAGTGCAGGTTGAGCTCGAGGTCCGAGTTTCTTTGGGAGTGATCCTAGCTTTGATCCCCGGGGAAATAAACTCCTCTCTTCCACTCTCCTTGGCGTTGGGTCAATCATTCCAGAGAAATTCCTGCTTTGTCTGGAGGCCCCAGTGAGATCATCTTTTTTTTGTTTGTTTATTTTTATTTATTTGAGAGTGACAGAGTGAGAAAGAGGCAGACAGAGAGGGGGGGGGAGGGAGGGAGGAAGAGAAAGAGAGAATGAGTATGCCAGGGCTTCCAGCCACTGCAAACGAACTCCAGACGCGTGCACCCCCTTGTCCATCTGGCTAACGTGGGTCCTGGGGAATCGAGCCTCAAACCAGGGTCCTTACGCTTCACAGGCAAGCACTCAACCGCTAAACCATCTCTCCAGCCCTAGCAAGATTATCTTTAACCACTACCCCTGTTGATGGAGGGAGGGAATGCCACTCTCAGGACACTCAGCCTACCAGAGGTCTCTGGAACTGGGAAGTGTGTGCCCCCAGTGTGATTCTGGGATCCTCAGTTGACCCATGGGGCTGTGAGACCCAGGACCAGAGTCCCTGAGTGGAAGAAGACAAGGCCAGACCAGACCAGGTAAGGACCACCCCCCAACCCCTGGAAATAGACAGGTAGAGCTGGTGCTGGTTTGATTACCATGCAGGAGATTGCATCCAAAACCTCAATGTGATACATAGGTGGCATTGGTCTCCAAGGAAGTAGACTGGTCTCCGGGGTAATAGATAGGATAGGAATGTAAAATGGGAATGCCTGGGCTGGAGAGATGGCTTAGCGGTTAAGCGCTTGCCTGTAAAGCCTAAGGACCCTGATTCAAGGCTCGGTTCCCCAGGTCCCACATTAGCCAGATGCACAAGGGGGCGCACGCGTCTGGAGTTTGTTTGCAGTGGCTGGAAGCCCTGGCGCGCCCATTCTCTCTCTCTCCCTCTGTCTTTCTCTCTGTGTCTGTCGCTCTCAAATTAAAAAAAAAAAAAATGGGAATGCCTAACTTCTGAATGAATGGTGAACAGATGTATGAATGGCTCTAATGGTCCTACGGCCCTGTGGCTATGGGATCTGACTGGGCTCTAACCTGCAGTTCCACTACAAGCCATTTCATCTTAGTGGGCATTCACCTCTCTGTAATAGAAGAGCTAACAAGGTGCAGGGTTGCTTTCTTTAAGTCTTCATTGGGGGACCAGCCAGGTGAGTACCAGCTTGAGAGAAAATCTGGCCTTCCTTGCCCCTCCCTATGCATCATACAGGGTTAGGCATATATAAACTCCCCAAACTCCTGGTTAGGGAATTCCTTTCATTACAAGGTTTGCACAGTCCTGCAAACCATGCTTGACAACTTCAAACGAGAATTCATTGCCAACTACAGAATCAAGATGAAGCCCTCCAAATTAAGAAATTTCTGTGACACTGATTGGCCCTCCTTTGACATTAGCTGGCCATCTGAATGGACTCTAGATTTCACCCTGATCATCAGGGTTAGAGAGGTCTGCATGGGAATGCCTGGCCACCCAGATCAGTTCCCATATTTTAACTCATGGTATACAAGCTGGCCCAAGACCTTCTGGGATGGCTTCGTTACCAGATACCTGGACCTTCACAGCCCAGACTATATGGGTTGCAAGGACTGTCAAGCCTGAAGACACCAAGAAGACACCCCCATTGGCTTCCCTGGAGGATGAGATTTTACCAATGATGCTGCCTCCTTGCTGGCCCCAAATGCCAGCACCACCTGGTGCTGAGGCTGCCTTTGGTCCACCTATTCCCATTCCTCCAACAGCACCCACCCTCAACACAGCACTTAACCTCACCACGCCAGCCAGCTCTGCCAGACTCAACAACTATGTGGGGACATTCGCAAGACTAACTGGCTGCGCTCTAGAGATGCGGCTGTTCCACCATGTCTACTGAGGGAGATGCTAGGTCCTCACCTCCTTCAAACAGATGGCGGATATGTTGACGGGCCACCAACCCTCCTCTATCAGCTCTTCACCAAAAGTGATCCAAACTGAAGACAGCACACCCTACCTTATTCTGAGAAACCCCAGGACATGAAAGACTTGTCCTCCATCATGGATACCCATAGACCAACCAAGGATGACTACCATCAACTCCTTGCCACACTTATTTACTATGAAGAAAGGTGATGAATCCTCCAGGCAGCCAAAACTTGGCTAATCATGCAGGCTTCAGCAGGAATAATGAACCCTGAGGGCTTTGCAGACAGTGCCCTAACATCTGGCCAAGCTGGGACCCGAATACAGATGTGGGGACCCAATCTCTCAACTGAATGAGACAAGCCATCTTCAGGGGGCTAAGGCAGGGGGCAGGCACAACACCAATTTGACATGTGTGAGTGAGGTAATTCAGGATGAAAAGGAGCCTTCCAGCCAGTTTTATGAGAGACTCTGTGATGCCTATGGCAGATACACTCCATTTAAATAACCCTGAGGTACCTGAAAATATGGCTTTTGTCACAGAGTTGGCCTATGTCATACATCATAAACTGCAATGCTTAGGTTTTGCTGGGAAGAACTTAAGTGAGTGTCTTAAAATTGCATCCAAGGTAGTTGCCAATCAAGAGATCAACACAAAGAATGAAAAAGACAAACATGATAAGAGAAAAGCCCACATCCTAGCAGTTGCCATGACAGGCCATAAACCCAGCTAAGCCTATATTCAAAGGAAGAGAAAGAGAGCACTGAACAAAGCCTGGACAAAGATCAATGTACCTATTGTAAGAAAACAAGACATTGGAAGAACGAGTGTCTAGAGCTGAGAGAAATGAGCATACCCAAGAAGAAGCCCCAAGAAAGCCCCAAGAAGAAAGTGACAATGGTCCTCCAAAACTAAAGGGGGCCACCCTTTAGAGCTCAAAGGAGGGATCCAGATACAGCTGCCCTGAGTAATCTCATCACACAGGGCACTCACTCTTTGGTTGGGAACATATATCACCTGAGGAGCACAATCCCCAAACATGGCCCTCCAGCTATCAGTCACCCAATAGACAGTTTTCCTCCCAGTGAGCAAAGTTAACTCTTTAGACAACCCCCGAAGAAGACAAAGCCAGCCAATTTGATCCCAATGCTCCCCCAAAATGCTGGCTTGGTAAGTGCCAGCCACAAGCTCCTTAATCTAACAGACCCATCCCTGGGAAAGACTGCTGGATATGCTTGCATGAGAGTCAGGTCGCCTATACTGAAATGTATGAAATGTAGGAATGACTAGCTGGGTGTGGTGGAGCACTTGGGAGGCAGAGGTAGGAAGATCACTGAGTTTGAGGCCATCCTGAGACTACACAATGAATTCCTGGTCAGCCTGGGCTAGAGTGAGACCCTACCTTGAAAAACAAAAAATAAATAAATAAATAAATAAGGAAGGAAGGAAGGAAGGGAGGGAGGAAAGAAGGAAAGAAAAGAAAAGAAAAGAAAAGAAAAGGAAAGGAAAGGAAAGGAAAGGAAAGGAAAGGAAAGGAAAGGAAAGGAAAGGAAAGGAAAGGAAAGGGAAATTGGAATGACTAACCAAACCCTAATTAACAGCACAAAAGGGAGTTGTGTAACTGGACTACCTGTTCAGGTCATAGGAGAAGCCCAATGTGTGGGAAATGAAAAGGACTGTACTAGGGTAATTAAAGGCGGTGTGGTCCCCGATGGCACATACTTCACCTGCCCCAAAGGTATTTATACCTGCCACCCAAGGGAAAAATGTAGACTCATGTTCCTGGCCCCTAATTTGGATGTACTCTTGGGAGATGAGGTCCAACAATACTTGTACCCCTCAAGGTCAAGGAGAAAGAGGACCCTGTGCTGTTACTAGTCCTGCTCAGAGTATCCCTGGCAGGAAATGTGGCCGCTGGTGTCACTGCAATAAGCATCCAACAGTTCAGCAGAGCCAGCTCTCTGCCCAGCTCAAGGAGGACTTAACTACGATTCAGTAGCATAGTCACTCTTCAGAATCAGATGGACTCATTGGTGACAATGGTCCTCCAAAATTAAAGAGGGTTAGACTTGATTACTGCTGAAAAGGGGGTATATGTATGTTTCTAAATGAGGAATGCTGCTTTTATGCTAATCAATCAGGGGTGATATAAGAATGCCAAGAGGTTATTAGAAAGATGAGAAATACAAGTGAAGCCCAATAGAGTAAAATGTGGACTACGTGGGGACCCTGGCTGGCTCATTTAGTGGGGCCTCTTATAATGACAATGTTGGGGCTCCTATTTGGACCATGCATCCTAAATGCCCTATACATGTTCATCTGAACTACAATGGAAGAAATAAAGCTACAGGTGATACGTCAGGAGTACTGATCAATCTCTTCAATATTAGATCATCCAGAATGGGAAAAAATCTTTGCCAGCTATACATCTGATAGAGGATTAATATCTAGGATATACAAAGAACACAAAAAATTAAATAATAAGAAATAAAACAAGCCAGTTAAAAAATGGGCTATGGAACTAAATAATAAATTCTCAAAATAAGAAATACAGATGGCATATAAGCATCTAAAAAAATTGTTCTACATCCCCAGTCATCATGGAAATGCAGATTAAAACTTACGTTGAGAATCCATCTCACTCCTGTCATATTGGCTACCATCATAAAAACAAATGACCATAAATGTTGGCGGGGATGTGGAAAAAGAGGAACCCTTCTACACTGCTGGTGAGAATGCAATCTGGTCCAGCCATTGTGGAAAACAGTGTGGAGGTTCCTAAAACAGCTAAAGATTGATCTACCATATGACCCAGCTATAGCACTCCTAGGCATATACCTTAAGGACTCATCTCATTACCTTAGAGATACTTGCTCAACCATGTTCATTTCTGCTCAATTCACAATAGCTGGGGATTGGAACCAGCCTAGATGCCCCTCAACTGATGAGTGGATAATGAAGATATGGCACATTTATATAATGGAGTTCTACTCAGTGGTAAGGAAAAATGAAGTTATGAAATTTGCAGGAAAATGGATGGATCTGGAAAGGATTATACTAAGTGAAGTAACCCAGGCCCAGAAAGCCAAGCATTGCATGTTCTCTCTCATATGTGGATCCTAGTTACAGATGATCGGACTTCCGTGTGAGTAGGAAGAAAACTCAAGTAGAGCTTTCCCTCAAGCCTGTAAGCCAAAATAAATTTCTTTTTTCCTAGAAGCTGCTCTTGGTTGAGTGATTTCTACCAGCAATGCGAAATGGGACTGCAGCATCCCAAAAACATTATAGGCCATTGCTGAGGTCTTTGGTGTCCCACCAGGAATAGATGGCTAAGACTCTATTGCTGAAGATTTCACATACTTGGGCTTCAAGGCCACTGAGAAATCCTGCTGGAACTGAGCTGATAACCTCCTCCACGTAGACCAGCTGACAGAAAGCTGGAAGAAGCCATTCTGCATGCAGTTCAATAGGAGAAAGAGATACCACCAGTGAAGATACTCAACATTGGACACTGCAAGCCTTATATTTGGCCAGCCAGGCCAAATGAGCCAATGGGTGTATTAGTGGCACGTCTGTCATGGTGGAAACCAAGTGCCCTCTAATTGGACAGGAGGCCCACTCCATGGGAGGGAACACATCCCTGATACTGAAAACTTAAAACAGGGGTAGTCATGAGCCCTAGGGGTGTAACGTCTGCTGCTGTGTGGCTAAATGTATATACTATGCTTATCAAACTGCCCAGTAAGCACTTCTCTTAATGTTCATAACCTTATATTAATGCTATTGTCACTTTTGGTAGAGAATCTTCTCTTTTCAGATGGCTGTGACCTTGGGATGACTCAGAAGGTATCATGGTGCTGGAACGAAGTGACCGGAGTGCTCAGTACTGTAATATCTAGATCACACCTTCCAAGGCTCAGGGTCTAATGCGGAAGAGGTAGTGGAAAGAATGTAAGAGTCAAAGGAAGGGTAGGACTCCTTACAACGTGCTCCCCCCATACACAAAATGGCATGGATATCCATGACCTCACAGTGCCTGATACTACCTACATAAGACCATCATAATAGGAGGAAAAGATCATGACATCAAAATAAAAGAGAGACTGATTGAGATGGGGAGGGGTATGATGGAGAATGGAGTTTCAAAGGGGAAAGTGGGGGAAGGGTATTACCATGGGATATTTTTTATAATCATGGAAGTCGTTAATAAAAATTTGAAGAAAAAAAGATTAGATCATAAAATGTCATGAAGGTGAAGAGGAGGGAATGACGGAGAAAGACGACTTGCTGAGTGTTGATTTATTACTGGTACCAGACACAACCTCTTCTTGCTCAGTGTAATGGAAAGTCCCAGGAAAGGAGCCCCCAGAGGAGTCAGGAGGAAGAAATAGCTAAGACAAAATAGTGGTTGTCCTTGGCAACAGAAACCACATAGTTAACTGCCACATATACTTTTGTAAAGTATAAAATGGAAGTACTGGTTGAACTCAGGGTCAGAGTTTCTTTGGGAGTGATCCTAGCTCTAGCCCCCAGGTAAATAAACTCCTCTCTTCCACTCTCATTGGTGTCAGAATAATCATTCCAGAGAAATTCCCGCTACACCAGTCCCCTAAGAGAAGCCATAGTTGTGGGAGACTCAGACATAACTGGTTTTCCAACGTGACCTACAGACCCCCACCACTCTGTGAATTTTTCTACTGGGCTCCACATTCTAGTCCAGGATGGTCCCCAACAGGCTACCACTACCAGGAACAAATATCCATCTAGTGTTTCCTGAACAGAGTGCCAAGTTGCTAAATCCACCAGGCCGGGAGCACTGAGGCCATGTCCCGCAAAGCTTGGGTTGTCATGGCAACCCTGCAGGTGTTGTCCTGCCTCCATGGTCTCTGTACCCATGGATTCCCATGTGGTGGACACAGCTGGCCATGGGAACAAAGACATATCCCCCCACCTCCGAAAGTGTGTCATAAGAAGGTGGAAGGCTGAGGTAGGAAGATCACTATGAGTTTGAGGCTAGCCTGGGCTACAAAGTTGCAGTTCATCCTGGGCTAAATTGAGATCTTAAATCCTAACTCAAAAACAAGAAGAAGAAGAAAGAAGGAGGAAGAGCATAAGAGGTGCACACAGAACAAGCCACTGGCCTGAGGCCCACAGCCAGGCAGAGGCACAGCAGCTAGGCCTGAAACTCAAAAGTCGCAGCATTCCAGCCCAGGGCATTCAGCTTAACAACGGTCACTGAGCCCCATCCTTCCGTCCATTCATCCACCTATCCATCCATCCTCATTAAAAAACTGTTGCTTAGGAGACTTTCAGATAACATGGTGGTGTAGTAGCCATACCAAAGCAGCCTAGGGAGGGAAATGAGCAGGAAAGACAGCAAAATATGTGCTTCTACCAAAAAGTAAAGGTGTATAAGGAACTGTCAGCCACAGCTGAGAAGCAGGAGAGACCCAAAGCTTTCAGTAAACAGGAAACCAGTCAGAATCCTACTGAGGTGCTGGCAGCCCCAATTTATGAACCTTTCTAGCCTGGCACAGAGCAGCAGGAGCAGAAGCCAGGTGAAAGGATTTTCCCCTTATACCAGCCTCCATGCAAAGTCAAGAAACCCAAAGGGGAAGACAGCAGGGATCAGTTGAGACGCTATTGAAGGAGAACACAAATGGAACCAGCTGAGCAGAATCTGTACAACTCTAGGCATCCTGCACAGCCTTCTTTTCCCCAACTGTCAGTGCCACGAACCACCAGAGAACTCATCCACCCCCTGGCCACGGAGCATCCAGCACAGCCCCTTATAACACCAGATCTAGTGATCCAAGCAGCCTAACCAAGTCCACAGAGCAACAGAGAGGGATTACAGTGAGGACTCAGCATAGGTGAGATTGGAAGCCATCCCAAAAGATAACAGGGCCTACTGACACAAAGCCAGGTACATAAGCCTGTACTGGAAGGGCTAATCTCACCTTCCATGTAAGGGCAGGTTATGTGTTAGATTTGATTGATGTATTCTTGGTTGGCTTTACCATTCTCAAATAAGCTGTATTTTGGTCTTGACTATTATTGCCTTTAAGGTTTCCTGAATTATAGGGCCTTTGTCTTTTTCTTCTGTCATTATTCAGGGCAGGATCTCACTTGGACCCAGTCTGACCTGGAACCTATTGCGGACCAGAAATCTTAGCTTCCCAGTTAACAGGATTAAGGGTATGGGGCAGCAAACACCCATAGGGATTTTGGCTTTATTAGATTATCAGTCTTGTTTTTTCAAATTTTTTTTACTAACAACTTCCATGATTATAAAAAATATCCCATGGTAATACTCTCCCTCCCCCCACTTTCCCCTTTGAAACTCCATTCTCCATCATATTTCTTCCCCATCTCAATCAGTCTCTCTTTAATTTTGATGTCATGCTCTTTTCCTCCTCTTATGATGGTCTTGAATAGGCAGTGTCAGGCACTGTGAGGTCATGGATATCCAGGCCATTTTGTGTTTGGAGGAGCACGTTGTAAGGAGTCCCACCCTTCCTTTGGCTCTTACATTCTTTCTGCCACCTCTTCCACAACAGATCCAGATTATCAGTTTGTTTTAATCCCCACTCTTGCATAAATACTTTCTGCTGGTTTTGATTGAATATTGCTCAGTTGAAGTTTAGAATTTACCAGTAATTTACTCTACCCAGCCTGCTAGAATACTTGCATAGCAGTCAATTCTGCTGCTACTCAAGAAGTAAGATAAGGGCTGGAGAGATGGCATAGCGGTTAAGCGCTTGCCTGTGAAGCCTATGGACACTGGTTCAAGGCTCAGTTCCCCAGGTCCCACGTTAGCCAGATGCACAAGGCGCTCGCGTCTGGAGTTCGTTTGCAGTGTCTGGAAGCCCTGGCGCACCCATTCTCTCTCTCACTCTCTATCTGCCTCTTTCTCTGTCACTCTCAAATAATCAAATAAATAAATAAAAATCTTAAAAAAAAAAGAAGATAAGAGCCACATGTGGCACCTTAAACTCCTACCCTGAAGATATATAAAATTGGATTTATCCATCTAAGAGTACTGCAGATAATCAGGAAACCCAAGTATCAAATTAACTCAAGATGCAAAAATCTCTACATTATAATACAAGAAACACACACACACAAATCAAGAGAATATAACTCCACCAAAAATTATAAATCCACCAGGTGTGGTGGTGCATGCCTTTAATCCCAGCACACTCGGGAGGCAGAGGTAGGAGGATTATTGAGGATTATTGATTATTGAGGCCACCCTGAGACTACATAGTGAATTCAGGTTCAGCCTGAGACAGAGTGAGACCCTACCTTGAACCCCTCCAAATATGTTTGTGTGTGTGTGTGTGTGTGTGTGTCCATTAGAAATGTCTCCAATAAGACTGATTTGTATGAAAAGCCTTACAAAGATTTTTTAAAGAAAGGATTACATATATGCTCAAAGAAATCAAAGAAGAAACTCCTAAAGGAATCCCAAGAGAACATGGGAAATCAACTTAAAATAAGGAGGTCAATTCAAGACTGAGTAAGGAAATAACAATGAATAATAATAATAATAATAATAATGATGATGATGATGAAAAATACCAATCAGAAATACTAGAAATGCAAAGCAGAGTAAGTCAAATAGAAAACTCTTTAGAAAGTCTCACCAGAATGGAATAAGAAGAGAACAGAATATCTGAACTAGAAGACCAGGTGGCAGATCTAATACAGTCCATTAAAGAGAAAGGCAAACTAGCCGGGTGTGGTGGCGCACACCTTTAATCCCAGCACTCAGGAGGCAGAGGTAGGTGCACCTCCATGAGTTCGAGGCCACCCTGAGACTACATAGTTAATTCCAGGTCAGCCTGGACCAAAGAGAAACCCTACCTCAAAAATAAAAAAAAAAAAAAAATTAAAAAAAGAGAGAGAGAGAGAGAAAGGCAAACTAATAGGAAGGCATGAATGGGAATTATAAGACATTCAGGACATTATGAAGAGATCAAACTTAGGAATTCTGGGCATTCTAGAAGGAGAAGAATTTCACTCCAAAGGCACAGTAGGTATTTTCAACAAAACTGCAGAAGAAAAGTTCCCCCAAATAGGGAAAATTATGCCAATATAGATTCAGAAAGCTTTTAGAATGCCAAACAGACAAACTCAGGAAAGAACTTCTCACTGCCAAATTATAATCAAACTACAAAATCAAGACAAATATAAAGGCAAATAAATCAGGATAACAGCTTGTTACTCAACACACACTTTAAAAGCCAGAAGGACTTGGAATGATGTATTCCAAGTTCTGAAAGATAACAACTGTCAACCAAGATTACTTTATCCAGCAAAGATATCCATCCAAATTGACGGAGAAATAAGGACATTTCACAACAAAAACAGACTAAAGGAATATAGAGCACTATACCAGCTCTACAGAAAATACTTGAAGGGATCCTTCATGGTGCAGAGAACGAAAAGCACACACGTGAGAACACAGTGACAGAAGCTTGCAATGTTGCACATGCGCACAAGGGGGCACATGCATATGGCGTTCATTTGCAGTGGCTCAAGGCCCTGAGGTGGCCATTCTCTCTCTCTGCCTCTTTCTCTCTCTCTAAAATAAATAAATTTTTAAAAATTAAGAGGGTACGAATAAGCCATATGGAAACCTGCTTTTTTGGACAACAGCACACCAAAAAGGCATAGATTGTTACTTGAAAAAGTTCAGTGCCAGAGATGAGATACATTCTAGTGAGTTGCAGGCAAGGGAGGTCCCTGATGCCCCCAAAACATTACAAGCCATGGCCAAGGGCCTTGGTTTCCCACCAGGAATAGATGGTAAGACCCTACTGCTGAAGACTCCACATGCTTGGGCTGCAAGGTCACTAAGAAATCAAGCTGGAGCTCAGCTGAAAACCTCTGTGTAGACCAGCTGACAGAAAGGTGGAAAAAGATACGCAGGATGCAGGTCCATGGGAGACAGAAGTCATCAGTGGAGATGGTGGACCATGCAAGACTTAAGTTTGGCCAGCCAACCCAAATGAGCCAACGGGTTCAATAGTGGCATGTCTGTTATGGAGGAAATCAACCACTCACTAATTGGACTGGGGACCTGCTCCACGGGAGGGAATACATGCCTGATACTAAAAACCTATGACTGGAGATCATGAGCCCTAGGGGTGTAAGCCTGCTACTGTCTGGTGAAATGAATATATTATGCTCACCAAACTGCCCAATAAGCACTTCTCTTAACATCATCCTCATA
Source organism: Jaculus jaculus (assembly GCF_020740685.1). Classification (NCBI taxonomy): domain Eukaryota; kingdom Metazoa; phylum Chordata; class Mammalia; order Rodentia; family Dipodidae; genus Jaculus; species Jaculus jaculus. The sequence continues at coordinate 29,005,588 of NC_059114.1, forward strand.
TTAATCTCACTTTTGGTTAGAGAAGCTTCTCTTTCCAGATGGCAGTGACCTCTGGGAGGACTCAAAAGGCACCATAGTGCTGAGAAGTGACAGAGGAGTGGTCAACGCTAAAAATATCTCCACCACAACTTCCAAGGCATAGGGTACATTGCAGAAGAGGTGGCAGAAAGAATGTATGAGCCAAAGAAAGGGTAGGACTGCTTATAATGCACTCTTCCAGACACAAAATGGCCTGGATATCCATGACCTCACAGTATCTGGTACTACTACCTACACAGGACCCTCATAATAGGAAGAAAAGATGATGACATCAAAATAAAAGAGAGATTGGGCCAGGCGTGGTGGTGCACGCCTTTAATCCCAGCACTCGGGAGGTTGAGGTAGGAGGATCACCGTGAGTTCAAGGCCACCCTGAGATTACATAGTGAATTCCAGGTCAGCCTGGGCTACAGCGAGACCCTTCCTCAAAAGTAAATAAATAGAGGACTTCCAGCCAAGATGACGACCGCCTAGCTGCACTGCAAATCCCGGGGAAAGAAAGATGCAGATCCTAAAGAGAGAGCCACCCCAACATACCTCAAAAGGGGCCCGGCTGAAACATAGAAAAATTGGCAAAACAAGCAAGGGTGCTGTTTTCCTGATGAACCAGATACCAGCACAAGGGGGAAGGAGACCAACACAGAAAAATCAACTTCTACCAAATCAGAGAGCCAGCGCCTCAGAGGCCCCCAACACCTCATCACTGAAGCAGACCAAAAATGAACCCAACATGGCTCAGGGAAATTTTGCGGAAGAGGGGGCGGAAGAATGTCAGAGCCACATGTTGGGTCAGGATATGCAGAGACATTTATCTTACCCATAACTGTGGGTTAACTCCACAATGCATGACCCATATACCTCAACAGGGAGGGGCTAGTGGGGAGGGGATAGGTTACAGATGAGCCTAATAATGGTACCAAACTGACTGTATTTGCTGAATACAAAACTAATTAATAAAAAAATTTTAAAGGCAACACAAAAATGAATAAATCAATAATAAAAGAGAGGGGAAGGGATATGATGGAGAGTGGACTTGTGAAGGGGAAAGTGAGGACATGAGGGAATTATCATGGTTTATTGTCTATAATCATGGAAGTTGTCAATAAAAAAAAAAAAAAGTTAAGGAAAAATGAACAAAAGAAACTTGTTATTTGGGAGGCAGAGGTAAGAGGATCACCATGAATTTCAGGCTACCCTGAAACTACATAGTGAATTCCACTATGAACTAGAGTGAAACTCTACCTCCAAAAACAAAAAAAAAAAAAAAAAAAAAAAAGGAAGAAAGGAAGGGAGAGAGGTTGAAGTAAAGGAAGGAAGAGCTGAGCGTGGTGGCACACGCCTTTAATCCCAGCACTCAGGAGACAGAGGTAGGAGGATCGCCATGAGTTCGAGGCCACCCTGAGACTCCATAGTGAATTCCAGGTCAGCCTGACCTAAAGCAAGACCCTAACTTGGAAAACCAAAAAGAAAGGAAGGAAGACTGTTGCTTGTGTGACAGGCACGGGGATAGGACAGTGAAAATCACACAGCCCTTGTGGCTATTACGTTTAGCATGGGAGAAGGTAATCACACAATAATAGGAGCCACAGTTCCATTTTGATACCTGCCCAAGTGAACTGAAAACATGTTATATAAAAAGCCAAGGGCTAGGCCAGGCATGGTGGTGCACGCCTTTAATCACAGCACTTGGGAGGCAGAGGTAGGAGGATTGCTGCGAGTTTGAGGCCACCCTAGACTCATGGTGAATTCCAGGTCAGCCTGAGCTAGAGTGAGACCCTATCTCCAAAATTCAAAAAAAAAAAATAAATAAAAAATAAAAAACTCAATGCTTAGTGGTTAAGGCGATGCCTGCAAAGCCCAAGGACCCAGATTTGATTTTCCAGGACCTGCATAAGCCAGGTGGACAAGGTAGCACATGTATCTGGAGTTTGTTTGCAGTGGCTAGAGGCTCTGGCACACCCATTGGCTTTGCAGGCAAACACTAACTGCTGATCCATCATCTCTCCTGCCTAGAAATTTTTTTATTATTATTTATTTGCAAATAGAGGGAAAGAGAGAGAGAGAATTGGTGTGCCATGGCCTCTTGCCACTGTAAACAAACTCCAAATGCATGAACACTTTGTGCATCTGGCTGAAGGGGGCTAGAGTTAGGTGACTAGACCCCTAAAGATAAAAAGGACAGGAAGTTGTTCTTATCTCTTGTCTAGTTCCAAAGAACTGTTTTTTCAGTCAGGACCCCTCCTGGAAGGGAGGTTTTTCATAGGCTTTAAACACTGTGGTTAGTCAAGTTCGGCCCCTGGAACTCTGTGCCAGAGCTAATCTCTTCCTGAGACAGCCCCTAGTCCTGGCTCTCTAGTACACATGGATCAAAAGACACCACCCTAAGGAGAGCCTCTCGCTCTCTGATCACTTGGGAACTTCCAGCTGTGGGTGAGATTTTCTCTCGGCTGGGCCTGGCCTGGTTCAGCTTAGGCCCAGGCCCAGCCAGGAGGAGCTTGGCCTAGGCCCTAGCCCAGGCCCAGCGGGGATGGCTGCCTAGCCCTTACTTTCCTCATGGGTTCTTTATCCTCTCCAGCTCTCCATATGGCAGGAGCTCCTTGAACTTTCTTTTCTCTTTTCTTTACACCATTTCCCCCCATATTTGTATTTGGTCACATGGACTCCTGAGCTTACACATGGCCCACATGGGCTTTTGGTCTCCACGTAGTATACTTCTCTTCTCCCCACTTTATTTCCCTTGCCTCTCAGCCTTCCTCTTTCCACACTCCTTTGTAAAATCTCAATAAAATGTGGCATTTTTGAAAATCATTCTCTTGAATCTAGAATTGCCAACTCTTTGGTTAGTTTCCAGATATAAATTCAGGGCTTGGGGTACCAAGAAGCACTCCAGAACCCCAATTTTCCCATTACATAGTGGAGGTTCCACCAAGATATCTTGAAAATGATATTTTCTTAAATATTTATTTATGGAAGCATGAGGGAGAGAAAGAGAATGGGCACACCAGGGCTGCCTCCAGCCACTGCAAATGAACTCCAGATGCATGTGCCACCCTGTGCATCTGGCTTACATAGGTCCTGGGGAATCAAACCTGGGTCCTTTGGCAAATACCTTAATCACTAAGCCATCTCTCCAGCCTTATAAAATTATTTTTATACAAACAGCCACATTTTTATTTGGTTTCCCCACCTTATGTCTATGAGCCACTGGTACGTTCCAGCTGCTAGTCCCATTGGTTCCACAGGTACTCCAGATCCTTTAGAATTTAAGTTTCTGAGAATAACAAAAATTCAATTTATAGTTTTCATTTTGCTCTCTCCACCAACTCTGCCATGGCTTCTTGGCCTGGCCCACTCCACAATGTTGGGATCAGAACCCTATTAAAATGTGCTATCGCCTGAGGCCAAACTGGTATATCAACAGGCGACAACTTTTCTTTTTTTCCTGAGGTAGGGTCTCACTGTAGCCCAGGCTGACCTGGAATTCACTATGTAGGCTCAGGGTGGCCTCGAATTCATGGTGATCCTCCTACCTCTGCCTACTGAGTGCTGGGATTAAAGGTGTGTGCCACCAAGCCCGGCAAGGTGACAACTTTTATAGGGATTCCCCAGGCCAAACGCCTCCAGAGTTTATAAACTGGTTCTGCTGAGCTGAGAGGGAAGGACCTTATGGCCACATGGAGGGCCAAAACCAAAAACCCCTGACCCAAATGCCTTCTAGGTTTCTTTTCTTTTTTTCCTTACAAGCCACTGTGCCACAAGACACATGGCTGGGGGCTGGGGGGGGGGGGGGAATGAGAGAATGGAGCTCCGACTTCTCCCATCCTAGAACAGGGACCTTAACCTAACTGCCAGCCAGAGACTGTGAGTCTCTGGCCGCTTGAATGAAGGGGAAACTAAAAATACTCCAGCCAAGCCCCCAAGCCTAAGCGCTTGGCTGAAAAGGTTTTTTGAATAGGCCTGGGTCCCAACCACGTGCCTCCTCCCCCTTATGGAGCTGAGGCCGACAGCTGTGTCAGCTGGATGGGGAAGATAACCACACTGTCTCTTAAAAAATAGAGACAATAAAAAACATGCCTAATGGTGCTTAATACCTGCTATGATTTTCTGCCAAATTGCTCCATAACAAATATACCATTTTTTTCGTTTCAAAAAAATATTTTTATTAACAACTTCCATGATTATAAAAAAATATCCCATGGTAATACCCTCTCTCCCCCCACTTTCCCCTTTGAAACTCCATTCTCCCCATCTCAATCAGTCTCTCTTTTATTTTGATGTCATGATCTTTTCTTCCTATTATGATGGTCTTGTGTAGGTAGTGTCAGGCACTGTGAGGTCATGGATATCCAGGCCATTTTGTGTCTGGAGGAGCACGTTGTAAGGAGTCCTACCCTTCCTTTGACTCTTACATTCTTCCCTCCACCTCTTCTGCAATGGACCCTGACTGAGCCTTGGAAAGTGTGATAGAGATATTGCAATGCTGAGCACTCCTCTATCATTTCTTCTCATCACCATGGTGCCTTCTGAGTCATCCCAAGGGCACTGCCATCTGAAAAGAGAAGGTTCTCTAACCAAAAGTGAGAATAGCATTAATATATGGGGATGAACATTAAGTGCTTACTGTGTAGTTTTGTGAGCTTGGTATATACGTTTAGCCAGACTGCAGCAGATGTCACACTCCTAGGGCTCATGACTAACCCTGTTGTAGGTTTTCAGTATCAGGGACATATTCCTTCTCATGGAGTGGGCCTCCAGTCAAATTAGAGGGTGGTTAGTTTCCCCCATAACTAACATGCACTATTGCACCCACTAGCTCATTTGGCCTGCCCGGCCAAATATAAGGCTTGCAATGTCCACTGTAGAGTATCTTCACTGGTGATTCTTCTCTCTCCTATTGAACTGTCTGCAGTATGGCCTTTTCCAGCTTTCTGTCAGCTGGTCTACATGGAAGAGGTTTTCAGTTCAGCACCAGCAGGGTTTCTCAGTAACCTTACAGCCCAAGTATGTGGAGTCTTCAACAATAGTATCTTACCATCTATTCCTGGTGGGAAACCATGGGTCCCAGCAATGGCTGTGATGTTTTGAGGGTATCAGAGACTTCCCTGGCCAACAACTCACTGGAAGGTATCCCATTCCTGGCACTGAAACTTTTCTAGTAACAATCTATGGCTCCTGTGTGTTCCATTGTCCAAAAAAGTAGGTTTCAGGGATGGAGAGATGGCTCAGTGGTTAAGTGCTTGCCTGTGAAGTGTAAGGACCCCGATTTGAGGCTTGATTCCCCAGGACCCACATAAGCCAGATGCACAAGGTGGTACATTTATCTGGAGTTCTTTGCAGTGGCTGGAGACCCTGGTGTACCCATTCTCTCTCTCTCTCCTTCTTTCTCTCTGTTGCTCTCAAATAAATAAAAATAAACAAAAAAATTACAAATAAAATAAAAAAGTAGATATCCATATGACTTTCCTTTTTTTTTTTTTTTTTTTTTGGTTTTTCGAGGTAGGGTCTCACTCTAGCCCAGGCTGACCTGGAATTCACTATGGAGTCTCAGGGTGGCCTTGAACTCACGACAATCCTACCTCTGCCTCCCGAGTGCTGGGATTAAAGGTGTGTGCCACCATGCCCGGCTTTCTACCTTTCCTTACTCCATCTCTTCCCCTGACCTCACTTAGACTTTTTCATCCCCATTAATTTGTTCTTCTACATATATATATATATATATATATATATATATATATATATATATGTATATATATATAAAATACCATCCCATTAGGTCCCCCCTCCCTTCTGGATTACTGGCCTCTGCTACTGAGTTTTATTCCCATTCACACAGAAGTCCAGTCATTTGTAGCTAGGATCCACATATAAGAGAGGACAAACGACATTTGGATTTCTGGGCCTGGGTTACCTCACTTAATATAATCCTTTCCAGATCCATCCATTTTTCTGCAAATTTCATAACATCATTTTTCTTTACTGCTGAGTAGAGCTCCACTGTATAAATGTGCCACATCTTCATTATCCACTCATCAGCTGAGGGACATCTAGGCTGGTTCAATTTCCTAGCTATTGTGAACAGAGCGCCAATAAATATGGTTGAGCAAGTATCTCTAAGGTAGTAAGATGAGTCCTTACGATACATGCTTAGGAGTGCTATAGCTGGGTCATTTTTCTGCATCTATTGAAATGATCATGTGATTTTTGTCCTTCAGACCATTTATATGATGCATTATGTTTATTGATTTGCATATGTTGAACCATCCTTGCATCCCTGGGATAAAGCTAACTTGGTCAGAGTGAATAATCTTTTTGATATATTCTTGTATTATTTGCCAATATTTTGTTGAGAATTTTTACATCTATGTTCATGAGGGGGATTGGTCTGTAATTTTCCTTTTTTGTTATGTCTTTGTCTGGTTTTGGTATGAGGGTGATGCTGGCTTTATACAAGGAGTTCAGTAGAACTCCTTCCTTTTCTATTTTATGGACAAGTTTGAAAAGTATTGGGGTTAGTTCTTCCATGAAGATCTGGTAAAATTAACCAGTGAATCCATCTGGGCCTGGGCTGTTTTTAGATGAGAATTTTCATAAGTGCTTAGATCTCTGTACTTGTTATAGGTCTATTTAAATAGTATATCTCATCTTGGTTAATTTTGGTAGGTCATATGAATCAAGAATATCATCCATTTCCTTCAGATTTTCAAACTTAGAGGCATATATATTCTTAAAATATATCCTTATAATTGTCTGAAAATTTTTTTTATCTGTTGTAATGGTGTCTTTTTCACCTCTAATTTTATTAATTGTTGTCTCTTCTCTCTTTCTTCTGGTCAACTTTGCTAAGGGTTTATCAATCTTGTTTATCCTTTGAAAGAACAAACTCTGTGTTTCATTGATTCTTTGGATTTTTTTTGTTTGTTTCTATTTCATTAATTTCTGTCCTGATCTTTATGATTTCTTCTTGTCTACTGATTTTTGGTTTGCCTTGTTCTTTTTCCAAGGACTTAAGGTGGAGCATTAAATTGTCTATTTGTGAAATCTCTAATTTCTTAGTATATGCACTTAGAGCTATAAATTTCCCTCTTAGGACTGCCTTCACTGTGTCCCAAAGGTTTTGGTATATTGTATTATCATCATCATTTGATTCTATGAATTTATTGATTTCCTTCTTATTGCTTCAATGACCCACTGATCATTCAATAGTGTACTGTTTAGTCTCCATGAATTTCTGTATGCTCTGTAGCTTTTCTTGTTGCTGATTTGCAGTTTAATTCCATTGTGGTCAGATAGAGTACAAGGGATTATTTCAATTTTCCTATATTTGTAGAGATTTTCTTTGTGTCCTAATATATGCTCTATTTTAGAGAATGTTCCATGTGCTGCTGAGAAAAATGTATATTCTATAGCATTTGGATATAATGTTCTGTAGATATCTGTTAGGTCCATTTGTTCCATGACATCATTTAATTAAGATGTCTTGCTGTTTATTTTTTGCCACGATGACCTGTCAATTGATGAGAGTTGGGTATCGAAGCCACACACTACAACTGCATTTGATGTTATCTATGACCTTAAGTCTAATAGTGTTTGTTGGATGAAACTGGGAGCCCCCGTGTTAGGTGCATATATGTTTAGGATTGTAATGTCCTCCTGCTGGAGTGTTCCTTTGATCAGTATAAAGTGACCTTTGTTATCTTTCCTCACTAATGTTGGTTTGAAGTCTATCCTGTCAGATATTAAGATAGCAACCCCTGCTTGTTTCCTAGGCCTGTTTGCTTGAAATACCATTTTCCATCCTTGTACTCTAAGGCAGTGTCTATCTTTTATTGAAAGATGAGTTTCCTGGAGGCAACAAATGGCAGGATCCTGCCTTTTAATCCAGTCTTTTGGATGGTGCACAGGGACCACTGATATTAAGAGTTATTACTGAAAGGTATGCATTTATTCTTACCATTCTTATTTTGTAGTGTTTCCTGTTTTTGTCTGTTTCAACTGTTATTTGAGTGTGGTTTATTTTTTTCCTATTTCCTCCTATGTGTGTTTTGCTTTCTCTTCGGCATTAAGAATTCCTTCAAGTATTTTCTGTAGAGCTGGTTTAGTTGTCATAAATTCCTTTAGCCTGTTTTTGTTGTGGAATGTTCTTATTTCTCCATCAATTTGGATAGATAGCTTTGCAGGATAAAGTAATCTTCGCTGACAGTTGTTATCTTTCAGAACTTGGAATACATCATTCCAAGCCCTTCTGGCTTTTAAAGTTTGTGTTGAGTAATCTGCAGTTATTCTGATGGGCTTGCCTTTGTAGGTGACTTGCTTCTTCTCTCTAACTGCTTTCAACATATTTTATTTGGTTTGTGTGTTTAGTAGTTTAATTAGAACACGGCGAGGAGGGGTTTTTTCCAGATTTCGTCTGTTTGGTGTTCCAAAAGCTTCTTGTATCTGCATTGACATTTATTTCCCAATCTGGGGGAAATTTTCTTCTATAATTTTGTTGAAAATTAAGCCTCTGGATTGAAGTTCTTCTCCTTCTGTTACACCCTGAATTCTTTCTTTCTTTTTTTTTTTTTTTGGTTTTTCGAGGTAGGGTCTCACTCTAGCCCAGGCTGACCTGGAATTCACTATGGAGTCTCAGGGTGGCCTTGAACTCACGGCGATCCTCCTACCTCTGCCTCCTGAGTGCTGGGATTAAAGGCGTGCGCCACCACCCGGCTTATACCCTGAATTCTTATGTTTGATCTTTTCATAATGTCCCCAATATCTTGAAATTCCCATTCATACCTTGCTATTAGCTTGTCTTTCTCTTTGTTGAACTGTATTAGATCTGCCACCTGGTCTTCTGTTTTCTCCTTCATCCATCCTACTGGAGAGACTTTCCACAGTATTTTTTATTTCATTAATTGTATTCTTCAGAGCCAAGATTTCAGCCTGGTTTCTCTTCTGTATTTCCATTTCCTTACTCATGTCTTCTAATGACCTCTTTATTTCATGAAGCTGGTTTCCTGTGTTCTCCTTTAGAAGTTTGTTTTCTTCTTTAATTCCTTTGTTTTCTTCTTTGATCCCCTTCATTTCTTCTCTAGTTTCTTTGAGCATAGATACCATCATTTTCTTGAAATCTTTGTCAGGTATTTCATCTAAAACTGTCTCATTAGTTTCTGGTGGGACTGTATTATCTTGATTCTTTGAGTTTTTTGTATTATATTGTAGTGACTTTTGTATCCTGAATTGATTTGATGCTTGGGTTTTCTACTTATCTGCAGTGTTCTCAGACATGGCAATCCACCTCTATATGCCCTCAAGATATGAGTTCAAGGTGCCAGGTGTAGCTCTTGTCTCTCAATCAAGCCACAGAAGGAATCCTAGGTGTTGAGTTTGCTTGCTAAGCAAGTATTATAGTGGACTGGGTGGAATAATTTACTAGCAAATTCTAAACTTCAGCTGAGTAACATATACAATCAAAACAATCTACAAAGTATGCAATTGTGGGGATTAAAACAAACAGTCATATAAAGCCCAAATCACTACGGGTGTGTGTTGTTCTACACCCTTAATCTTGTCAGCTGGGAGGTAGAGATTTCTGTTCTAAATTGGGTTCCACGTCAACTTGGATCTGGATCAGACCCCGCCCCCAGTAATGACAGAAGCAAAAAGCAAAGGCCCTATATATAAGAAAGCACCAAAGGTAACAATATTCAACCCCAAAATACAGGGTTTTTTTTTCATTATTCTCAATTTTATTATGAAGTTTAAGTGTTTAAATATTTCCACAGGGTTGATTGAAGAAAACCTAATGATATGGAAAAGCATATAAAGAGGAAAACAAAACAACCCAACTACTGAAAATTCCCGTTAATATTCATTATATTCCTATCTAAAATTTTTTTCCCAAAAATAGGCTCTTATTCTAGTTTAGGCTGATTCTGTAGTCCCAGTTGGCCTTGAACACAATTTGCTTGCACTTTTACACTTATGCACATATACTCTTTTCACTCTTACTTTTCTCAAAGCTGAAATCCAACTAAAAGTACTACTGAAAATCCTGCTTTATTTGATTAATATACTTTAAGCATTTCCCATATTAAAATTTGCAAAAATGATTTCAAATTCAAATAGCATGATATAACATAGGATACCTATGTTTAATTCTCTTTTTAGTATGCCTCTATTTGCAAAATACAGGTTATTTGAAAATGGTAAAGCCGAACTGGGCGTGGTGGTACATGCCTTTAATCCCAGCACTCAGGAGGCAGAGGTAGGAGGATCGCCATGAGTTCAAGGCCACCCTGAGACTACAGAGTTAATTTCAGGTCAGCCTGGACCAGAGTGAGACCCTACCTCAAAAAACCAAAAAAAAAAAAGAAAGAAAGAAAGAAAGAAAGAAAGAAAGAAAGAAAGAAAGAAAGAAAGAAAGAAAATGGTAAAGCCAACCAAGAATATATACCCCATAGTCTGCCCTGACAAGGAAAGAGAGATTAGCTCTTGCAGGATGTAAACCTGTGGGTTTTGTTTGTTTTTGTTTTTGTTTTAGTCAGTCAGCTTCATTACCTTTTGGGGTGGCTTCCAGTCTCCCCAGTGCTGAGTGCACTCCTGGATCCCTCCATCCCTCCATGTTGTGCTGTGCAGCTGTACCTCTGATCCGCGCTGCTGGCTGAGCTGTCAATGGGGGCTGAATGCTGGAGGTTTGCGATCCTAATGGAGGGGGATGGGAGAGTTCAGACTTCTGGAGTTGCTCGCATTTTCAGTAGCTCTTTAGTTGATCTCAGCTGTCTTTTCTTCAGATTTCTTAACTTGCAAGAAGGCTGACGAAGTTGAAAAATGTGTTGCTTGGTCTCTGCTGCTGTCGCCTGGCATGTCTGGTGGGACAGCGCTGGGCAGGCACACAGGTTGCGGGCCACGATCGCCTCAGTGCGACTCTGGCCATTTTCCTCCTTTCTGGTGGGTCTTGGTCTCTTTGGCTTCTCTGCTGTGTCTAAGAATAACCTATGCTCCTTCACTTTTCAGAAGAAGAGTGCATTTTGCTGGGGTTTTGCTTAAGTCCCTCCCTAGGCTGGTTTGGCGTGGCTCCTAAGCCGCCATCTTACCCGGAAGTTGTTTGATTTCTTAATACTTAATTTTTTGAGTTCTTTGTATATCCTAGATTTTATACTCCATATATCTGGCAAAGATGTTTATCCCATTCTGTAGGTTGCCTCTTTGCTCTATTCACAGTGTCTTTTGCCATACAAAAGGTTTGTAATTTTATGAGGTCCCAGCAGTAAATTTGTGGTTTTATTACCTGAGCAATTGGGGTTATTTTCAGAAAGTCCTTGCCAAGACCAGTATGTTGAAGGGTTTCCCCTACTTTTTCCTCTAGCAGTTTGTCTGATATTAAGGTCTTTGAACCATTTGGACTTAATTCTTGTGCATGGAGAAAGATAAGGATCTATTTTCACCCTTCTACAGATGCATATCCAGTTGTGCTGGAGAGGCCGTCTTTTCTCCAATGAGTATTTTTGGCATTTTTGTCGAAATCAGGTGGCTATAGCTTCCCAGACTTATGTCTGGGTCCTCTATTTTGTTCCATATCTGCTTTTGTGCCAGTACCATGCTGTTTTTGTTACTATGCTCTGTAGTATAAGTAAAAAATCAGGTATGGTGATACCACCAGCCTTGTTTTTGTTGCTCAAAATTGTTTTAAGTATTTGAGGTTATTTGTGCTTCCAAATGAATTTTTGGAATTTTTTTTTTCTATTTGCGTGAAGAATGCCATTGGAATTTTGATGGGGATTACATTAAATGTACAGATTGCTTTTGGTGAGATTGCCATTCACAATATTGATTCTTCCAATCCAAGAACAAGGGATGTCTTTCCATTTCCTAGTGTCTTCTGCAATTTGTCACTTGAGTGTTTTGACTCCACATTTTTAAACCACGTGACTTTTATAAAAATAAGTACATAATTTTAATGTAAACTAGACTTGAATATATATATATATACACACTATTTTTTTTTTTTTTGGTTTTTCGAGGGAGGGTCACTCTCTAGCCCAAGCTGACCTGGAATTCACTCTGAAGTCTCAGGGTGGCCTCGAACTCAAGGCTATCCTCATTCCTCTGCCTCCCGAGTGCTGGGATTAAAGATATGCGCCACCATGCTCAGCCTTGTACCTGATATTTACTCATTTGTTTGGGCTTCAAACAAATAAAATGTTTACAGACACCTTTATATTTCTTTATTAATCCAAATAGTCCAACATGTCTGTCTTAAAGATTTTGTTGACATTTGATTTATTTCAATTTTTTGTTTGTCTTTTTTAATTTAGGTTTTTTTTTTTAATAGTTTAATGCATTTTAATAGGAAACTTACAGGAACAGCACAGAAGACAGACAACATTAAAACAAGTTCTTAGCAGGGCACGGTGGCACACATCTTTAATCCCAGCACTTGGGAGGCAGAGGTAGGAGGATCGCCGTGAGTTCCAGGCCACCCTGAGACTTCACAGTAAATTCCAGGTCAGCCTGGGCTAGAGTGCGACCCTACCTCGAAAAGCAAAAAAAAAAAAAAAAAAAAATCTTACATATAGATAACTCAGTTAGAAAACTATAGTGAATGGATGGAATCTACTGGGTGATAAAAATGCCACAAATGAAAATAATCAGGAGGAATTCTGGTTAAGATGGGGGCATAGGAACCAGACCAAAGCATCCTAGGTAGAAGCCGGAAAAAAAAGAAAAACAACCCAAAAATGCATTCTTCTACTAAAAAGTGAGGTATATGAGAAATTATCAACTGCAGCAGAGAAGTGGGAGAGATTCAGTGTCGAGACGACAGACGCAGGCAGAGCCAGTTCAAGCAGCAGCAGCAGGCAGCCGAGGTCTGTGGGGCCACAGCCACAAGAGCTTGCCACCTGAGCGGCAAGAGAAGTCAGGTGAGAGAATTTTCCACTCACAATAGCCTCCTCACAAACTAAAGAAACATGAAGGAAGGAGGGCAGGGACCAAAACAGGAGCAGCTCATGAGGAAGAGGATTGTGAGGACCAATGGGAGAACTCCAGCCACCATCTATAGCTTCCCCTCCCCCACCACTAGCACAAGCACAAGTAAGCACCAAAGACCTGGGGAAGGGAGCTCGCTTACACAGCACCTGGCACAGGCAATGAGAGCAGTGATCCACCAACTCAGCCAGCCTTCCTGAGCCCACGGTGCAGCAAATAGAGACCCTAGCAGGGGTGCAGCATAATTGAGACAAAAGCCATCCCAAAAGGAAACAGATTACACCAGGTTAGTACCCGCCAAATAAGCCTATATTTAGGCTTAAATTGGGAGTGCTAATTGTACCTTCCATGTCAAGGTAGATTATATGTTAAATCTGATGGATAGTTGGATGTGCCACATTCTTAAGGACTGTGACTTTGTTAGAGGATCTGGTTGTCATAATACCTAGTCTTGCATAAATACTCTGTGCTGGTTTTCATTGAATGTGTACATTATTTAGTTAAATTTTAGAATTTGCCTGTATTTTGTTCCACTCAGCCTACTTGAATACTCTCATAGCAAGCAAACCCAACAACTAGGGTCACTTTTGAGGTTACTCTGAGAGTCTTAAGAGCCACACCTAGCAGTGTAAGCTCCTAGTTTGAAGATATATAACATCGCATTGATTGACACATACTAGAAAACCCAAGCATTAAGTTAATCCAAGATGCAAAAATATGTACATTATCACACAAGAAACACAAAAAAATCAAAGCAATATAAATCCACCAAAAAGTATTAATGCATCAGAAATGACCTCCTGTGAGACTGATTTAGAGGAAATGCCTGAGAAAGATTTCAAAAGAATGATTATAAATATGTTCAAAGAAATTAAAGAGGAAATCAAAGGAAACACAGGAAACCAATCTAATGAAATAAGGAGGTAAATACTAGACATAAATAAGGAAATAGAAATAATAAAAAAAAACAGGAATACTAGCAATGAAGAAAATAGTCAAGTGAAATAAAAAATTCTGTAGTAAATCTTACCATTAGAATGGATGAAGAAGAGAACAGAATATCTAAACTAGAAGACTAAGTGGTAGATCTAAAACAGTCCAACAAAGAGAAAGATAAACTAATAGGAAAGTATAATCGGGACACTATGGAAAGATCAAACATAAGAATTCATGTTAGGGGCTGGGGAGATGTCTTAGCCATTAAGGCACTTGCCTGAAAAGCCAAAGAACCCTAAGTTCAATTCCCCAGGACCCATGTAAGCCAGATGCACAAGGTGGCACATGTGTCTGGAGTTCATTTGCAGCAGCTGGAGGCCCTAACATACTCATTTTCTCTCTACTTATCTCTTTCTCTCTCAAATAAATAAATAATAGAAATATTTTAAAAAGAAATATATATATATATATATATATATTAAAATATATAGAAGGAGAATTTCACTTCAGAAGTATAGTAGGTGTTTTCAACAAAATTGTAGAAGAAAATTACCCCCAAGTTGGGAAAGAGATACCAATGCAAATACAGGAAGACTTTAGAACACCAAACAGAAAACACCTGGAAAGAACTTCTCCTCACCATATTATAATTAAACTACCAAACATACAAACAAACCAAAGAAAATATATTGAAAGCAGTTAGAGAGAAAAATCAAGTCATGTACAAAGGCAACCTAATCAGTATCACAGCAAATAATTCAACACAAACTTTATAAGCCAGAAGAGCTTGGAATGATGTATTGTTCTGAAAGAGAACAACTGTCAACCAAGGTTACTTTATCCTGCCAAGTTATCCATTCAAAAAGACAGAGATATAAGGACGTTCTACAACAAAAGCAGGCAAAAGCAATATTTGAAGACAAAACCATCTTTACAGAAAATATTTCAAAGGATTCTCCATGCTGAAGAAATAGACAAGCACACATATAAGGAACCTAGAAAAAACAAGCCATACTCAAATACTAGCTAAATCAAGATAGCAAAAGTGAAACTGCAAGAACTATAAAACAAGAAAGATGAAAAAAGTAAATATATACCTAAACCAGACATGGTGGGGCACGCCTTTAATCCCAGCACATGGGAGGGATGGGTAGGAGGATCGCCATGAGTTTGAGACCATCCTGAGACTACATAGTGAATTCCAGGTCAGCCTGGGCTAGAGTGAAACCCTATCTCAACAAACCAAAAATCAAACAAACAAACAAAACACCACCAACAAAAAACCATTCAATAATAACTCTTAAGATCAATAGTCTCAATGCCCCAGTCAAGACATAGGCTTGCATACTGGGTTAAAAAGCAGGTTCCTTCAATTTGTTGCCTCTAAGAAACTCACCTTTCTACAAAGTATGGACACTATCTTAGGATGAAAGGTTGGAAAATGGTGTTTTAAGCAAATGGGCCTAGAAAACATGCAGGGGTCGCTATCCTAATTTTGGACATGGAAGACTTCAGACCAATATTAGTTAGGAAAGATAAGACAGGGCACATTATATTGACTAAAGGAACACTCCAACAGGAGGATATTACAATCCTAAACATATATATACACCTAATATAGGGGCTCCCAACTTCATCAAACAAACACTATTAGAACTAAGATCACAGATAACACCAAACACAGTTGTAGTGGGAGACTTCAACACCCCACTCTCATCAATTACAGGTCATCCTGGCAAAAAATAAACAGAGATGCATCTGGATTAAATGATGTCATGGAACAAATGGACCTAACAGATATCTATAGAACATTCCATCCAAATACTGCAGAATATACATTTTTCTCAGCAGCACATGGAACATTCTCTAAAATAGACCATATATTACAACACAAAGCAAATCTTAACAAATACAGGAAAACTGAAATATTTCCTTGCACTCTATCTGATCACAATGGGATCAAACTACAAATCAAAAGCAAGAAAAGCTATAGAACATACATAAAATCATGGAAACTAAACAATATACTACTAAATGATGAATGGGTCAATGTTTATTCTGTGTTATTATGGGTTTTTGAGGGTATTTTTTTGCTATTATGGCTCAGTTAAAAGATCTTGGACTGGGCTGGAGAGATGGCTTAGTGGTTAAGCGCTTGCCTGTGAAGCCTAAGGACCCCGGTTCAAGGCTCGGTTCCCCAGGTCCCACATTAGCCAGATGCACAAGGGGGCGCATGCGTCTGGAGTTCGTTTGCAGAGGCTGGAAGCCCTGGTGCGCCCATTCTCTCTCTCCCTCTATCTGTCTTTCTCTCTGTGTATGTCGCTCTCAAAAAAAAAAAAAAAAAAAAAAAGATCTTGGACTATGGGGATGTATGAACATCATTGGAATTGATAAAAAGAAAAACTATGGGGAATTTTAAAGTTGGATGAATGCATTGCATTTTATATCATGTATGGTTCAGATTAGGGGGACCAGGGGCAGAATGTGGTGGTTTGATTCAGGTGTCCCCCATAAACTTAGATGTTCTGAATGCTGGTCTCCCCAACTAATGGCAATTGGGAATGAACATCTGGAGGTGGTATTTTTGGGGTCAGGCTTATGGGTGTTATAGCTAATTTCCCCATGCCAGTGTTTGGCACACTCCCCTTTTGCTGTTGTCCACCTTATGTTGGCCAGGGGGTGATGTCCACCCTCTGCTCATGCCATTGTTTCCCCCTGCCATCGTGGAGGTTCCCCTGGAGCCTGTAAGCCAAAATAAACTTCTTTGTCTCACAAGTTGCTCTTAGTTGGGTGATTTCTACCAGCAATGAGAACCTGACTGCAATAATCACCATGAGTTTAAGGCCACCTTAAATTCCTGGTCAGCTTAGGTTAAAACAAGACCTTACCTCAAAAAAATTTTGTTTCTTCTCCCTAATCCAGCTGGAGGGATACCCCCCCTCCAACAAAAAAATTCAAGTCAAGATGGTATATAACCTGACTATAGATTCTTCTCATTTTCCTCCATTTCATTTCAGATGGAACAGTTGACTTCCACAATCCCAAAAGTCATTACTAGCCTGTCTCTTTAAAAAACTGGACTTGGAACCCGGGTATGGTGGCGAACTCCTTCAATTCCAACACTCAAGAGGCACGGGTAGGAGGATTGCCATGAGTTCAATGCCACCCTGAGACTACATAGTGAATTCCAGGTCAGCCTGGGCTAGAGTGAGACCCTACCTCGAAAATACCAAAAGAAATTAAAAAAAAAAAAAATCTTGTGCTGGACGGATGGTTTAGCAGTTAAGGCTTTTGCCTCCAAGTTCAACTGAACGTTTGACCCACATTCAATTCCCTAGGACCCATATTAGCCAGATGCACAAGGGGGCACATGTGTCTGGAGTTGGTGTGCAGTGGCTGGAGGCCCTGGTGCACCCATTCTCTCTCTTACTCTCTCTTTCTCTGTCAAATAAATAAATAAAATTAAAGTATAAAAAATTTTTAAAAAAAATTTTAAAACTGGACTCATTTAGATAATACAAAAAGAATTGTCCATTACTTCTCTCTAGAAACTTAAAAAAAATTAAAAACATACTAATATAACTCCAGACACCATAAAAAAAAAAAATTCTTAAGCTAGGCATGGTGGCACACGCCTTTAATTCTAGCACTTGGGAGGCAGAGATAGGAGGAACACCATGAGGTCAAGGCCACCCTGAGACTCCATAGTGATTTCCTGGTCAGCCTGGACTACAGTGAAACCCTACCTTGAAAAAAACAAACCAAAAAAAAATTCTTATAAATTCTTAACTCAGTCAACATCTAATATTTGTAAAAGTTAGGAAAATTGGACTGGAGAGATGTCTTAGAAGTTAAGGTGCTTGTCTGTGAAGCCAAAGCACCCAGGTTAGATTCCCCAGTATCCACATAAGCCAGATGCACAAGGGGCACATGTCTAGAATTTGTTTGCAGTGGACAGAAGCCCTGGTGTGCCCATTCTCTCTCTGTCTCCCTTCTTTCTCTCCCTCTTTCTCTTTCTCTCTCTCTCCTTGCAAATAAATAAAGAAAATGAAATAAAACTTTAAGGTAACAACTTCTGGGTTTTGTTTGTTTGCTTGTTTTGTTTCCTGGGTTTTTTTTGTTGTTTTGTTTTTTGTTTTTGTTTTTTTCGAGATAGGGTCTCTCTCTAGATCCAGCTGACCTGGAATTCACTATGTAGTGAACCATGCCCTGCTAAAACTTCTGCTTTATTATAATCAAAAAGCCAAAAAAAAAAAAAAGTCTAAAGTAAGTGCTGGAAAGGCCAGGCATGGTGGCATACACCTTTAATCCCAGCATTTGGAAGGCAGAGGTAGGAGGTTTGCCGTGAGTTCAAGGCCACCCTGAGACTACATAGTGAATTCCAGGTCAGCTGGATCTAGAGAGATCCTACCATGAAAAAACAACAAACAAAAATAAACATTCTACTTAAAATAAGTGCTGGAGAGATGGTTTATCAGTTAAGGCGCATGCCTACAAAGCCAAAGGATCAAGGTTCGATTTCCCAGGACTCACATAAGCACAAGGTGGGGGGCAAGTATATAAAGTTCATTTGCAGTGGCTGGAGGCCCTGGTGTGCCCTCTCTCTCTCTCTCAAATAAATAAATATAATAAACTTACCAAAAATACTTTGAGGGGCTGAAGAGATGGCCTAGTGGTTAAGGCATTTGCTGCCTGCAAAGCCAAAGAACCTCAGTTTGATTTCCCAGGAACCACGTAAGCCACATGCACAAGGTGGCGTATATGTCAGGAGTTCATTTGCAGTGGCTAGAGGCCCTGGCACAATCATTCATATTCTTTCTGCCTCTCTCTCTCTCTGTCTGCCTCTTTCTGTCACTCACTCTCTCAAACAAATAAAAAATAAATAAAACTTAAAAAAATACTTTGGAAAAAGTATAAAATAAAAAAAGATAATTGTCAGGAAAAACATCAGGATAATAATAAAAGTTACTAAAAAAAAATTAAATTATCAGAAATCAGTATGGCTTATATCAGTTTATAGTGATGATGAAATAAAATTAGAACCAAGTCCCTTTATGGATAACTTTGAAGCAAGGCCATAAAAGTTAGGATTACTAAATTTTCCTCAAGATGTTTCCCATTAAAGAAGTGGTAACCATGAACTTTAGTATCATAACTTCTGTCATAACAGTATTATTTTTTTAATTTTTTGTTTATTTATTTATTTATATGAGAGAGATCGAGAGTGAAAGAGGCAGAGAGAGAGAGTGAGAGAAAGAGAGAGAGAGAAAGAGAATGGGCACGCCAGGGCTTCCAGGCATTGCAAACAAACTCCAGATGCATGCGCCCCCTTGTGCATCTGGCTAATGTGGGTCCTGGGGAATTGAGCCTCGAACTGAGGTCCTTAGGCTTCACAGGCAAGCGCTTAACTGCTAAGCCATCTCTCCAGCCCCATAACAGTATTTTTATTAAAGTCTATGAGCATATAAAAACGTTTAATTAACTAAAATGTAAGATATGTTTATCTAATGCCAAAGTTTTAATTAAAAAAAAAAAAACTAAATTGTAGCTGGTGTGGTGGCGCATAACTTTAATCCCAGATCTCTGGAGGCAGAGGTAGGAGGATTGCCATAAATTTGAGGTCACCCTGAGACTACTTAGTAAATTCCAGGTCAGCCTGGGCCAGAGTGAGACCCTACCTCGGGAAAACAAAACAAAACAAAACAAAAACCACTAAATCTTGGGCTGGAGGAATGGCTTAGTGGTTAAGGCGTTTGCCTGCAAAGCCAAAGGACCCAGGTTTGATTCCCCAAGACTCACGTTAGCCAGATGCACAAGGGGGCGCATGTGTGTGGAGTTTGTTTGCAGTGGCTGGAGGCCTAGAGCACTCATTTGCTCTTTCTCTGTCTATCTCTTTCTTTGTCAAATAAATAAAAGAAAAATACTGAAAAGAAAAATTAAATAAAAACCTGAATCTTATGGTTAAGGAAGGCCTCACTCATTAATAGCTCACTGACACTAATTTGTTGTGGCTTTAGCCAGGCGTGGTGGTGTACGCCTTTAATCTCAGCAACTGGGAGGCGGAGGTAGATGGATTGCAGTGAGTTCAAGGCCACCCTGAGACCACATAGTAAATTCCAGGTCAGCCTGAGCTAGAGTGAGATCCTACCTCAAAAAACAAAAACAAAAACAAAAACCCTGGCTTTAAGGCTCTCAGTAAAATAGGTCCCTCTGTTCATCAAAGTTTTAACTATTAAGCAAACTAAATCTAGAGCTGGAGAGATGGCTTAGCGACTAAGCGCTTACCTGTGAAACCTAAGGACCTCAGTTCAAGGCTCTATTCCCCAGGACCCACATTAGCCAGATACACAAGGGGGCACACGCATTTGGAGTTCGTTTGCAGCAGCTGGAGGCCTTGGCGCGCCCATTCTCTCTATCTACCTTTCTCTCTGTGTCTGTTGCTCTCAAATAAATAAATAAAAATAAACAAATAAAATAAAATAACTAAATCTTAGGGCTGGAGAAATGGCTTAGTGGTTAAGCACTTGCTTATGAAGCCTAAGGACCCTGGATCGAGGCTTGATTCCCCAGGACGCACATTAGCCAGATGCACAAGGGGCGCCTGCATCTGGAGTTTGTTTGCAGCAGCTGGAGGCCCTGGTGCGCACATTCTCTATCTGCCTTTCTCTCTCTGTCTGTCACTCTCAAATAAATGAATAAAAATAAACAAATAAAATAAAATAAAAACTAAATCTTAGAGCTGGAGAGATGGCTTAGCGGTTAAGCACTTGCTTGTGAAGCCTAAGGACTCTGGTTTGATGCTCATGTTTTCCAGGACCCACATAAGCCAGATGCACAAGGTGGCACATGCATCTGGAGTTTCATTTGCAGTGGCTGGAAGTCCTGGCATGCCCATTTTCTGTCTATCTTCCTCTTTCTCTGCCGTTCTCAAATAAATAAATAATCAAAATACTAAATCTTAAGATAAAGGTTCACATGTAAACATTTAATTTCCAAAAATAATATGCTTATATCTAGAAACATTGTAATTTTAAAGATTGCTTCTGTTTTATTTATACTAATTATATTAAATGGTCATCATTAGGTTTAATCACTTAGGTTTAAGTGATTTAATTACAGTATTGATAACTTTCATCTCCCTGTTAAGGTAAAATATGTTGAAATAACTTGCCTAAGGTTTATCAATTTTAAGTCCTGGGTAAAATATAAAATTGTTTTATGTTAATAAAAATTTTTGTAACACCTAAAATCAATTACTATCAAACTTAAACTAAACATATTGCTTATCAAATGGTGTTTTCTCTTTCAAAACAAATTTGTCAAGGGTTGTATTAGAGCTTAGCTGTTTTGGCTCAACAATGACCAGATTCTGCTGTATTACATATAAACTAACTCTCTCATTTCTGGCATCTCAAGCCCAGTGCTTATAACAAAATTAATTCTTAAGACATATTCCCTACTTTAGGGTACAGCCTCATGCTCAAACAATGGTCCTCAACTGAGAGAAATAATTTTAGGCTCTGTGGTTCTGTTTCCAATGTTCCTTGGGTAAATGGTACCCACACAGGTATCTGGATTAAGCAAAGATGTTTTCAAAACATGTGCTAAGACTTTATACTGTCTTACTCATCTTTTTCTAACAATTTCTAGGTTAAATTAATTGGTTAAATTTGTATTGTTTTCAAGACTGATAACAAGTTCTGCCTGTATTTATAACTATTAGATATTGAAAGGCTATTTTCCTACTTTCTATGCCTCGGATATGGCTTACACTGCCACAAGACAACCAAATTTTAAAAGGTTGGACAAAATAACTTTAAATTCTTTAACTAAATCTATTTCAGTAATCAAATGTACTCTATATATGTAGATACATCCAGGTTGGTATAACTTCCTTTCTAAGCATATTAATAACCTAAGTAGGAGCCAAAGCCAATTGGAATCATTGAAGCTAAAAAAATGTTTTTAAAAGGCCAATATTTTGGCCTGTGCTCCCAGGTCAAGAGGCCACTGGAGATAATAGGACACTTCTACACTGCATCCCCCTTCCCCTGTAAGTCACCTGTCTTCCTGATCAGGGAGGATATGGAGACCCAAACAAAAAATCGGTGTACAGGGCTGGAGAGTTTGCTTAGCAGTTAAGGCACATGGCCATGAAGCCTCAGGACGCAGGTTCAATTCTCCAGGCCCCATGTAAGCCAGATGCACATGGTGGCACATGTGTCTGGAGTTCATTTGCAGTGCCTAGAGGCCCTGGCACACCCATTCTCACTCATTCTCTACCTCTCTCTGCCTTTTTCTGTCTCTAATAAATAAATAAAAATAAAATATTTTTTAAAATTTGTGTACAATCTGAAACAGGAGAGTCACAACTGAGGAAAAATCAGTCCTCCCAGGCTGGAGAAATGGCTTAGTGGTTAAGTGCTTGCCTAAGGAAGCCTAAGGACGCTGGTTCAAGGCTCGATTCCCCAGTACCCACGTAAGCCAGATGCACAAGGTGGCACATTCATCTGGAGTTCGTTTGCAGTGGCTGGAGGGCCTGATATGTCCATTCTCTCCCTCCCTCCCTCCCTCCCTCCCTCCCTCCCTCCCTCCCTCCCTCTCCCCCTCTCTCTAACTCTCAAATAAATAAATAAATAAATAAATAAAAAATCAGTCCTCCTGGCTTCCCAAAGAAGGGAAAACTAACTACTTGGCCAGCACAGCCCTGACTCATCCTAACAAACAAAAAAACACCAGTAAGCTATAGGGCTATTCTTGGGTCCCTAAAGTCTTCTTTAGAAAGCCATTAGTAACCTCCAAACTTAATCCTTGATTAAATTTTGGCTATCTGCTTGGTCTTAAACACTCAGAAAAATTGTATAATCAAAGATAAAAAAAAAAAACCCTAGCCAGGCGTGGTGGCGCACGCCTTTAATCCCAGCACTCGGGAGGCAGAGGTAGGAGGATTGCCGTGAGTTCAAGGCCACCCTGAGACTACATAGGGAATTCCAGATCAGCCTGGGCCAGAGTGAGACCCTACCTCGAAAAACCAAAAAATAAAAATAAAAAAATAAAAAACCTCTAATATATGAAGAGCTTTCCAAGAGGGGAAACAAACAAAGCCTTAAGACATATTGTCCCCAACTCTAATAGTTCTAATTCTATAATTTAAAAAAAAAACCAACTATAGATGTCAGAAAGGTTATTTTCAAATCTAAAATATATATATAGACAGATAACCCTGACCAAAGGTCACTTAATTCAAAAGATTTGCTTATACTTGAAACAATGGTAAATCTCTTCTAACTTGTGCCAAGACATCCTGAGACCAAAAATACATTTGTACAATCTTCAATGACACCCAATGGCTCTCTGATACCAACCCTTGGCCCCTGGCTATCCCTGGACAAATTTTAAAAGGAACACTCTAAGCTAGGCATGGTGGCACACGCCTTTAATCCCAGCACTCGGGAGGCAGAGGTAGGAGGATTGTCATGAGTTTGAGGCCACCCTAAGACTACATAGTGAATTCCAGATTAGCCTGGACTAGAGTGAGTCCCTACCTCGGAAAAAAAAAAAAAAAAATACACTCTAAAAGACTATTATAAAAAATATGGTCTCAAAGTTAAATATTGCTTATACATTTCTGGTAACTCTGCTAATACCTGGACTGTTTTACAAACCATATGAAAACAGGTTCAGACTATGTCAGACACTACTGTGCCATTCGATAAACAGTTCTAAAAAAATCTCTGCCAGCTCATGCTCACATGGTCCTGAGACAATCCAACTCCATCTACCTGCATACCCTCAAATGCTCCCCAAAGACTAAAAGTCCACAAGAAGGATAATCCTAAAGGCGACCAGATTGTTGTGTGCTCCTTACTTTTATTCTTTCTCCCCAACATTCTCTTCCAAGACTATCTTCCTGCACTCCATCAATACACTTCCGGGATCCTCTAAAATAGTTCCCCTCTCTGGGAGAGACTCTAACTGCCACAACTTCGTGCCCCATTCAGCAGGTAATAGTTCACGATCTGACATCATCACCCCTTGTCCTCTGACGGCAGCCAGTCTTCTCATGAGAGAGGGAAATGAGGGCGGGTAGAGTTAGGGTGACTGGACACCTGAAGATAAAAGAACAGGGAAGTTTTTCTTATCTCTTGCCTAGTTTCAAAGAACTATTTTTTCCATAAACAGGCAGGACCCCTCCTGGGAGGAAGGTTTTTCATAGGATGTAAACATTGTGGTTGGTCAAGTAAAGCTAATCTCTTCCTGAGATAGCCCCTAGTCCTAAGCAACCAGCTGGCTCTCTGGTTCACCTGGGCCAAAAGACACCACCCTAAAGACAGGCTCTCGCTCTCTGATCACTTGGGAACTTCCAGCTGTGGGTGAGTTCTTCTCTTGGCTGAGCCTGGGCTGGCTCAGCTCAGGCCCAGGCCCAGGCCCAGCCAGGAGGGGCTCAGCCTAAGTCCTAGCCCAGGATCAGCTGGAAGGGACCCCTAGCCCTTACTCTCCACATGGGTTCTTTATCCTCTCCAGCTCCCCACATGGCAGGAGCTCCTTGAACTTTCTTTTCTCTTTTACACATTTTTTCCCCCAGATTTGTATCTGGTCACATGGACTCCTGAGCTACACATGGCCCACATGGGCTTTTGGTCTCCACGTGGTATACTTCTCTTCTCCCCACTTTATCTCTCCTTACCTCTCAGCCTTCCTCCTTCCATACTCCTTTGCAAAATCTCAATTAAAATGTGGCATTTTAAAAATCATCCTCTTGGGCTGGAGAGATGGATTAGTGGTTAAGCGCTTGCCTGTGAAGCCCAAGGACCCTGGTTCAAGGCTCGATTCCCTAGGACCCACATTAGCCAGATGCACAAGGGGGCACACACGTCTGGAGTTCATTTGCAATGGCTGGAGGCCCTGGAGCGCCCATTCTCTCCCTCTCTCTCTCTATCTATCTGCCTCTTTCTCTGTTGCTCTCAAATAAATAAATAAAAACAAAAACAAAAATTAAAAATCATCCTCTTAAATCTAGAATTACCAATTCTTTGGTTAGTTTACAGATATAAACTCAGGGCTTGGGATTCCAGAAAACACTCCAGAACCCCAATTTTCCTGTTACATGGCTTGATATGGGTACTGGGGAATCGAACCTGGGATATCAGGTTTTGTAAGTAACTACTTACTGTAAGTAAGTAACTACTGAACCATCTCTCCAGCCCTACTCCATCAATGAACTTTTGTTTTGTTTTGTTAACTTTTTGGTTTTTCAAGGCAGGGTTTCACTCTAGCTGAGTCTGACCGGGAATTCACTCTGTAGTTCCAGGCTGGCCTTGAACTCATGGCAATCCTCCTACCTCTGCTTCCCAAGTATTGATATTAAAGGCCTGCACTACCATGGCCCGCCCACTGATTTTTAATAATATTGCATTTATTTGAGTGAGAAAAAGGGAGAGTGAGAAAGGCAGACAGAAAAAGAATGGGCATACCAGGGCTCCTAGCAACTGCATATGTACTCCAGATGCATTGTGCATCTAGCTTACATGGGTACTGAATAACTGAACCTGGATCCTTAGGCTTTGCAAGCAAGTACCTTAACCCAAATAAAACAACAACAACTGAAGCACAAAGGTGTAGAACAGCCTGGATCATATTTATGAGGTGGCTGGAGGGAGATGCTGGTGTGTAAACACTCATGTTGAATACCTACTCAGAGACTCTGGTTCAAAAAGATCCAGGGTACAAATGTGGCACAGTGGCTTGTGCCTGTAATCTTAGCACTCAGGAGACTGAGGTAGGAGTATTGTGTGAAGCAAGCCCGAGCTACAGACTAAGCTCCAAGTCAGCCCAGGCTAAAGGGACAAAACAAAAAAAGCTACAAAAGTTTCTAGAGAGGCATGGTTGTGCATGCCTGTATTTCCAGTGCTCGGGAGGAAGGAGGATTGCTTCAAGTTCATGGCCTTCCTAGGCTAAATGGTGTCTTCTAGACCAGAAAACAAACAAAAAAAGTTTCCAATGCTCAACGAATTTTCCGAGGTCACTCATCTCTACACCCACAGGCTGTGGCTGGTTCCTAAACCTCCCCAAGAGGAATATGCCTGTTCCCACATGCAAACCCAGTGCTCAGGGCTGGTGTGGTGTTCATGTGCACACACTGTCTTCTGCAGCTCACGGGGCCACAAGCTCTGGGGGCCAAGACTGGCCCTTCCTTGGCATATGTGGACACAAGAGGCAGGCACAGCAGAAGCCTTAAGAGAGCATGACTCTGCATGTGCTAGACCCTTATTCTTGTAAAGTATTTTTATTTATTTATTTGCAAAGGGAGAGAAAGAGAAGCTAGAAAGGGTGTGACAGGGCCTCTAGCCATTGCAAATGAACTCCAGATGCATGGGCCACTTTGTACATATGGCTTTATGTGGGTACTGGGGAACTGAACCCAGGTGATTAGGCTCTACTGGCAAATGCCTTAACTGCTGAGCCTTAACCCTACTCTTTTTTGTTGTTGTTTTTGCTGCTGCTTTTATATATATATATATATATATATATATATATATATATATATATATATACACATACACACACATATATGTATATTTATTTATTTTATTTATTTATTTTTTTTTTGGTTTTTCGAGGTAGGGTCTCACTCTGGCTCAGGCTGACCTGGAATTCACTATGTAGTCTCAGGGTGGCCTTGAACTCACGGCAATCCTCCTACCTCTGCCTCCCTAGTGCTGGGATTAAAGGCGTGCGCCACCACGCCCAGCTATATTTATTTATTGCCGGGAGTGGTGGTGCATGCCTTTAATCCTAGCACTCAAGAGGCAGAGGTAGGAGAATCACTGTGAGTTCGAGGCCACCTTGAGACTACATAGTGAATTTCAGGTTAGCCTGGACTAGAGTGAGACTGTATCTTAAAATGCCAAAAAAAAAAAAAAAAAAAAAAGCACCTACCACGAGAGAAATGTTAAAATCTCCCACTATGTCAGACATGGTTGTCATCTCAGCAATTGCCGGGGGGGGGGGGGGGGGGGGGGGGGGGCTGGAGCAGGAGTATTGGGAGCAGAAGACCAGACTAAAAAGAATAGGGCTGGGGACATAGAGGGCTCAGCAGATAAAGTGCTTGTCACTCGAGTATACTTGAGTTCAAATCCCCAGAAGCTGGATGATGTAACATGAGCATCTTAAGCCCAGCATGCTGGGAAGAAGGAGGCAGAGGCAGGAGTCTCCTTGCAGCTCATAGCAAGCTAGCCTCAAGAATGCAGCCGAAGCCGGGTGTGGTGGCGCACGCCTTTAATCCCAGCACTCGGGAGGCAGAGGTAGGAGGATCGCCGTGAGTTCGAGGCCACCCTGAGACTACATAGTGAATTCCAGGTCAGCCTGAGCCAGAGTGAGACCCTACCTCGAAAAACCAAAAAAAAAAAAAGAATGCAGCGCCGAAGGTGACAAGTGACACCAGACGTTGTCCTCTGAGGAGCAATCACATATTCACACACATGATCACACACACAACCATACACACACCAAAAGCAAAGGAAAAAAAACCCACTATGATTAAATTCTTATGTTTATTTCTATTTTTTAAATTATCGTTTTCTATTTATTTAGTGTGTGATCATGAAAGGGTCTCTTGCCAATGCAAACTTACTAGACACTTGTGCCACTTTCTGTATCTAGCTTTATATGGGTGGCTGAGTAACTGAACATGAGCTGCCAGGCTCTGCAAATAAATACCATCTCTAAATTATCATTTATCCATCCCTAAATTATCATTTAAAAAACTATTTACAAGCAGAGAGAGAAAGAGAGAGAGAGAGAGAGAGAGAGAGAGTGTGTGTGTGCGTGTGCGTGTGTGTGTGTTTGTGCATGAGAGAGAGAGAATGGGAGAACCAGTGCCTCCTCCCAGTGCAAACACACTCCAGATGCAAACTCCACTTTGTGCATCCAGCATTAGGTGTGCAGGGGAAAATCAAACCCAGGCTATCAGACTTTGTAAGCAAGTGCCTTTAACCACTGAGTCATCTCTCCAGCTCCCAGCTCCTAAATTATCTTTTTATGTTTTTTTCCATTTTTCATTTTGCAAGGTAGGGTGTTACTCTAGTCCAGACTGACCTAGAATTCACTATGTAGTCTCAGGGTTGCCTTGAACTCACACCACCACAACTGGCTTCATTTTCTTTTCTTTTTTATTTTGTTTTCTTTCTTTCTTCTTTTGTTTTTGTTTTTTGACGTAGGGTTTCACTGCAGCCCAGGCTGATCTGGAATTCACTATGTAGTCTCAGGCTGGCCTCAAACTCACAATGATCCTCCTACCTCTACCTCCCAAATGCTGGGATTTCATTTTCTTTTCTTTTTTTTTCTTTCTTTTTTTCCCTGCCTCCAGAGTGCTGGAATTAAGAGCACGCATGACTACGCCCGGCTCTCATTTTCTTTTTTATTTATTTTATTTTATTTTTTCAGGTTTTTAAGGTAGAATCTCACTCTGTCGAGGCTGACCTGGAATTCACTATGTAGTCTCAGGCTGTCCTCAAACTCACGGTGTTCTTCCTACCTCTGCCTCCCAAGTGCTGGGATTAAAGACATGTGCCACCACACCCGGCTCTTTTTTATTTATTTATTTGAGAGAAAGAGGCATTTAGAGAGAGAAAGAATGGTTGCATGAGGGCCTCTAGCCACTGCAAACAAACTGCAGACCCATGTGCTACCTAGTGCATCTGGCTTTACATGGGTACTAGGGAACTGAACCTGGAACCTTTGGCTATGCTGGCAAGCGCCTTAACTACTAAGCCATCTCTCCAGCACTAAATTATCATTTTTTTTAAGAAATATTTCACTTTTCATTTTTTAAATTTTTATTTATTTATTTATTTGGGAACCACAGACAGAGAGAAAGAGGGAGAGAGAGAGAGAATGGGTGCACCAGGGCTTCCAGCCACTGCAAACGCACTCCAGATACATGCACCCCTTGTGCACCTGGCTAATGTGGGTCCTGGGGAATCGAGCCTCAAACCAGGGTCCTTAGGCTCCACAGGCAAGCGCTTAACTGCTAAGCCATTTTCAAAGAGAACAATTCAGTGGCTTTTTAATATTTTATAAACATGGACCCAACTCCAAATCATTTTCATCACCCCTAAAAAAGAGCCTCCCTTCAGCAGTCACTCCCCTGCCCCCCCGGCTACCACTAATCTGCTTGTGTTGTAATCTGCACATGGTCCTGTCCACTTTTTAAAGTCCCAGCATTTAGGAAGCTGAGGCAGGAGGATAGCCATGAGCTTGAGGCCAACCTGAGCCTCACTCTGTGAGACCCTGTTATAGAAAGACAAAACAAGGCTCATGCTTACTTAGCATGTAGGAAGCCCAGGGTTTCATCCCCAGCACTGCATAAACTGGATATAGTGGCACACACAAGTACTCCCAGCAGTCAGGAGGTAACAGCACAAGGAAAAGGAGTTCAAGATCATCTCTTTAGCAACACAGTGAGTTCCAGGCTAGCCTGGGTTACATGAGACAATGTCTCAAAAAAAATCCATAGGAGCCTAGAGTGGTGTCACACACCTTTAGTCCATTTGAAGCCAGCCTGAAGCTATAGAGTTCCAGGTCAGCTTGGACTAGAGTGAAATCCTGGCCCAACTTCTCCCCCCACCTCAAAAAAGACAGAAATATTGGGGCTGGGGAGATGGCTGAGTGTTCAAGGTGTTTGCTTAGATGCAATATTCCATGGCAATATCCCTGTGTCTGCACTCCTAAGCATCTGAGCACTGGAATAGCCCAGTGGCCCAATCTATGGGGCTGGTCATAATTCCCGTGCCCTTGCCAGTCTTAGCCACTGGGTTCCCAGAGATCTAGAAGCCTTTCTGCGGGGGCTGAATCCCAGTAATGACTCCACCATCAACTTGCTATGTGATCTTGGCCAAATCGCTCTTCCTCTCTCAGTTCAAGTTTTTTCTCATTTGTGCAATAAGGAAGCTGGACAACCCCCAGCACTCACAGTAATGACAGCTAGCCCTGCCGAGGGTTTTCTGTGTGCCAGACAAAAAATTCTAAACAATATACATGCATTCATTCATTTAGTCCTCACAGTGAACTTAGGGAAGTACCACTGTTTATTTTTCCCATTCTCACAACAGGACAATTGAGGCACACAAAGGTCAAAGGACTCAATCAAAATTACATAGCAGGTCAGTGCTGGGGTCAAGATTCAAAGCCTGTTCATTTGGCACTGGAGACAAAGCTTCTCATCTTCTCATTTGTATTTATTCATTTTATTTATTTATTTGAGAGAGAGAGATAAGAGAATGGGTGCACCAGGGTCATCATCCACCGCAAATGAACTCCAGACACATGCACCAACTTGTGCATCTGGATTATGTATGCTGGGGAATTGAACCTAGGTCCTTAGGCTTCGCAAGGCAAGTGCCTTAACTGCTTAGCCATCTCTCCAGCCCCGTGAAACTGTTTTGTTTTTTTTTTTTTTTTGTTTACCTTTTTTTAAAAAAAAACTTATTAATTTAGCTATTTGAGAGAGGGAAAGAGGCAGGGTGAGAGAGAGAGAGAGAGAGAGAATGGGTGCACCAGGGTTTCCAGCCACTGCAAACAAACTCCAGATATATACGCCACCTTGTGCATCTGGCTTACATGGGTGCTGGGGAAACGAAGCCAAGGTCCTTTGGCTTTGCAGGCAGGCGTCCTAACTCCTAAACCATCTCTCCAGCCTTTTTTTGTTTTTTTTTCAAGGTAGGGTCTCCCTCTAGCCCAGGTTAACCTGGAATTCACTATGTAATCTCAGGGAGGCCTTGAACTCACATGAATCCTCCCATCTCTGCCTCCCAAATGCTGGGATAAAAGGCGTGCATCACCATGCCCAGCTATCACTGAAGCTTTTACTTCTACTGCACCAATCACAACTCAAGAAAGAAAATCTGCCAGGTGTGGAGGCACACACTTTTAATCCCAGCACTGAGGAGGCTATAGTAGGACAATCACTGTGACTTCCAGGCCAGCCTGGGCTAAAATGACCCCTTCTTTGAGAACAAAGAAAGAAAAGAAAAGAAATCCAAGGAAAAGAGAATTCCAGACCTGGATTATACTGTGCCGTTTTGTTTGTTGTTGTTGCTGCCCTGCAGGCCTTATCAGCACCATACTTTATTTACCCATCTGTAGTTGTAACCACAAGGTTAGTGTTATGAACACCCACCAGAAATCTACCTCTGTGCCATCAGACAAGGAGATATGGACTTGTGTGGGAACCAAGGTCTAGGGCTCCTCAGGGTCATCCGTAGGAGGCAGGATCCAAGTTGGAGGAAGGAGGCTGGCGACTTTCTGCAGATGTAGCTCATGGTGCACAGACCAAACCCTATGACACCCTTGTTTCCCCAGCACCAACACAGGGCCTGGGCACAAGACTTCTAAGTAACTGTTTATGGGATGGAAGAAGTTGAGGAGCTCCAGTGCCAAACACATCTGAGTCACTATCCCTGGATGCCCACTCTCCAACCAATATCTGTGACCACGGCTTCAAGTTTCTTCCAGCACAATTAGAAGAAAAATTCAAACCTGATCCTCTAAGGGACCACATGACCTGCCTCCTGCTGACCCCTCTCACCCCATCTCAACCATCCTCTACCCTCATCATCTTCTGTTACACTGGCCTTCTAGGGTTCCTGCAAATACTCGTGACACTTACCTCCTGCCCAAGGTACCAGCATGGCTGACTGCCACTTCATGAGGGCTCAACTGTGACCTCCTTGACCACTGTACCTAAAACAGACCAGGTGGCCATTCTACATTCTTTCTTATGTTGTTTATCGAGGTAGGGTCTCACTCTCGCCCAGGCTGACCTGGAATTCATTATGTAGTCTCAGAGTGGCCTCAACTCATAGCAATGCTCCTACTTATGCCTCCTGAATACTGGGATTAAAAGCATCAGCCACCATGCCCAGCTCCATTCTTACTTAGCTCTCCTATGGCATTGCTCCTATCTGGAAAAGAAGGCATCCACGTTTGTTCACGTATTTACTGCCTGTCCCCCTCTGCACTATAACTCAAGCTGCAGGAGGCCAGGTCTGCCTTGTCCTGCTGCCCAGAGGACCCTCATATAAGTTCAGGAATCTCCAACAGCATGTTGATGGAACTATGGCATTGTCTATAAACCGGGAGAGGGAAGGTGTAAATCCATGTGACCACAGGCACCAGAGGCTTCTGAAGCAAACACCTGGTGACACACACAAGAGAGGAGAGACAGGATCGATCAGGCCTGCTTTGCCAGTGCCCTTACCTTCCTGCTTCTGGAATTCCTCCTCGGAGAAGCTGACATCCTTGTGGTTGAGGTTGGTCATGAGCTGCTTGTTCTCTTCCTGCAGCTGCGCTATCTGCGACAGGAGGTCCTGTGCCTCCCCGCGCCACACATCCTCCACCAGCTCCAGCTCCTGTTGGGGAGGGGGGACAACGACAGTGAGGGCCACAGCACGGTCCAGGCTTTGCTTCATCCCTCTGCCCCATGAGAACCAAGTCATGGCAGGTGGGTGGACAAGGGACAGGGCCCTGGTGACACCTGCACAGGAAAGATGCCTCCTTCCTCTGCTGACTCTCACAGAGAAGCCTGGAGGGGCCGGGGGGCTCACCTCAGCGGCTGAAGGCGCTTGCTTGGAAAGCCTGCCAGTATGGGTTCACTTACAGTGTGGCAAGAGGCCCTGGTACACCCCTCCCCTCTTTCTCTCTGCTTGCAAATAAACAAAAAAGTTTGTATCTTCATTTATTTATTTGCAAGCAGAAAGAGATAGAGAAAAGAGAGGCAGAGAGAAAGAGAGAGAGGGTGAGGGGGTAAGGGAGAGAATGGGAATGCCAGGGCCTCCAGCGGCTGCAAACAAACTCCAGATGCAGGCGTCAATTTGTGTATCTGCCTTTAGTAGTTACTGAGGAATCGAACTCTGTTCATTAGGCTTTGCAGCCAAGCACCTTAGCTGCTGAACCATATCTCTAGCCCAACAAAAATATTTTTAGGGGGAGGGGATATGATGGAGGATGGGGTTTCAAAGGGGAAAGTGGGGGGGAGGGAGGGCATTACCATGAGATATTATCTACAACCATGGAAGTTGTTAATAAAAAAAAAAAATAAGGGCTGGAGAGATGGTTTAGCGGTTAAGCGCTCGCCTGTGAAACCTATGGACCCTGGATCGAGGCTCGGTTCCCCAGGTCCCACGTTAGCCAGATGCACAAGGGGGCGCACGCGTCTGGAGTTTGTTTGCAGTGGCTGGAAGCCCTGGCGCGCCCATCCTCTCTCTCTCCCTCTATCTGTCTTTCTCTCTGTGTCTGTCGCTCTCAAATAAATAAATAAATAAATAAATAAATAAAAATTTTAAAAAAATTATATAAGGGCTGGAGAGATAGCTTAGCAGTTAAGCACTTGCCTATGAAGCCTAAGGACCCCGGTTTGAGGCTCGATTCCCCAGGACCCACGTTAACCAGATGCACAAGGGGGCACACACATCTGGAATTCGTTTGCAGTGGCTGGAGGCCCTGGCGCACCCATTCTCTCTCTCTCTCTCTCTCTCTCTCTGACTCTTTCTCTCTCTGTCACTTTCAAATAAATAAATAAAAATAACCAAAAATAATTTTTAAAAATTAAATAAAAAAATATTTTTAAAACTGGGCATGGTGTCACACACCTTTAATCCCAGCACTCAGTAGGCAGAGGTAGGAGGATCACCATGAGTTCGAGGCCATCCTGAGACTACACAGTGAATTCCAGGTTTTTCAAGGTAGGGTCTCACTCTGGCCCAGGCTGACCTGGAATTCACTGTGTAGTCTCAGGGTGGCCTTGAACTTACGGTAATCCTCCTACCTCTGCCTCCCGAGTGCTGGGGTTAAAGGTGTGCGCCACCATTCTCATATACATATTTTTAAAATGTATTTTGTGAACCAGGCATTAAGGTGTACATTTGTAATCCTACTATTTAGAAGGCTTGAGCAGCAGGACTGCTGCAAGCTTGAGGCCAATCTGGTCTACATACCAAGACTGTCTCCAACAAAAACCAACAAAATTATGGATAGCTAGAAAGAAAAAAAAAAAAAACAGGGGTTGAAGAGATGGGTTAGCAGTTAAGGCATTTACCTGTGAAGCCTAAGGATCCAAGTTCAATTCCCCTGTATCCATGAAAGGCAGATGCCAATGGTAACACATGCATCTGGAGTTCATTTGCATTGGTTGGAGGCCCTGGCACACCTATTCTCTCACTCTCTCTCTAATAAATAAATAAATAAAAATAAAAATACTGGGCTTGAGAGATGGCTTAGCAGTTAAGCACTTGCCTGTGAGGTCTAAGACTCCCAGTTTGAGGCTCATTCAACTTCCCAGTACACATGTAAGCCAGATGCACAAGGGAGTACATGCATCTGGAGTTCGTTTGCAGTAGCTGGAGGCCCTGATGCACCCATTCTCTCTCTCTCTTTCTCTCTGTGCCTCTTTCTCTCTCTGTCTGTTGCTCTCAAATAAAAAAAAAAAAAACTTAAAAATAAACTAAATAAAAATATTAAAAAAAAAATAAACCAGGAACAAAGTTGCCAGGACTGGCAATCCTCACACGAGACTGGTGGGAATTAAATCCACTGCAGCTCACTGGAGAAGTCTGGCAGGTCAGCACATGAACACAGAGTGACCTACAGCCCAGCTACTCCACCCTTGGATCTGCCTAAGAGAAGTGAAGACATGTCCAGACTGAGTGCAGGGCACACCTGTAACCTCCACATTTGGGAAGCTGAGCAGAAGGATCAGAAGTTGGAGGCCAGCCTGGGATACATGTAAAAATAAAAAAAAAAAAAAACCTGAAGGACACACCAGGTGTGGTGGCGCACGCCTTTAATCCCAGCACTCAGGAGTCAGAGGTAGGAGGATCACCATGAGTTTGAGGCCACCCTGAGACTACACAGTGAATTACAGGTCAACCTGAGCTACAGTGAGACCCTACCTCAAAAAATCAAAACAAAACTTAAATAAATAAAAATATATAATTCCGCACTTGGGAGGCAGAGGTAGGAGGATCACTGTGAATCTGAGGCCACCCTGAGAGACTCCATAGTGAATTCCAGGCCAACCTGATCTAGAGCGAGAGCCCACCTCAGGAAAAAAATATATATATAATTTATGGGGCTGGAGTGATGGTTTAGCAGTTATGGCATTTGCCTGCAAAGCCCAAGGACGCAGGTTTGATTCCCCAGTACCCACATAAGCCAGATGCACAAGGTGGTACATGGACCCTGAGTTTGTTTGCAGTCACTAGAGGACATGTATAAAAATATATATATATATATTTTTTTTTAATTTATTATTTTTTTTTACAAAGTTGGGCATGGTAGTGCACATTTTTGGGGGGGGTTGGTTTTTTGAGGTAGGGTCTCACTCTGGTCCAGGCTGACCTGGAATTAACTCTGTCATCTCAGGGTGGCCTTGAACTCATGGCAATCCTCCTACCTCTGCCTCCCTAGTACTGGGATTAAAGGCATGCACCACCACGCCCGGCTGGTAGTGCACATTTTTAATACCAGCAACTAAGAGGCAGAGGTAGAAGGATCACTATGAGTTCAAGACCAGCCTGGAGCTGCAAAGTGAGTTCCAGGTCAGCCTGAGCTACAGTGAACCCTGTTCAAAACCCTCCCTCCCCCAGCAAGTTTACAAGCTTAAGGAACTTGGGAAGAGTACTCATGTAAGCAAAGCACAAAATGCCACATGTCTGTAATCTCAATGTGCCTATGTCAACAATGCTTTCTGAAACAGGGCATCACTAAATTATCCCATGCCTTGAACTTTTGGTCGTCCTGCCTCAGCATCTCCAGTGGCTGGGATGCCAGGCCTAAGCCGATAGCCTGGAGTTGTCAATCCAAGGCTGAATCCTGTTCTACAAGCTGATTGTGGGTCAGTTGTCCAACCCTTCAGTGTGCCAGAAATGAAAGCAGTAGTGTCTTCCTTTGAGGGCTGTCTCCCAGGAAGTGCTTTGTTGATCCCCTCCTCCCACCATCCATCACCAGCCGGCCAAGTGGTCAGATATCCAGTGTTGCCTCCATTAGCTCCTCTCCTAAACAAGTTCCCAAATCCCACCCACTGTCAGAAAACTGTGACTTCGGGGAAATGAGAGAGAGCAAGTATACCTACAGTGGTCCTAGGTCATGAGGAGAGGTGAAGGGCAAGGTTGGAGTGGGAAGTGGAGTGATGGCCAGGACATGTGACTGTCCCACACAAGGGTGACTTGGAAGCAGAGCCAGGTCCTTCCTCTGACCCTGTATGACACAGGTCAAACACAGAGCTGACCCAGCAGGTATCATGGGTAACTGGCTGGGCAGGCCAAACAATGGCCCCTGACAATATGTTACCTCTCTTAGCAAAAGGGACTTTGTAAGGTATGAGTGCTAGATGATCTGGGTGGATCTATGTGATCACAGGGTCCTTGTAAGAAGGTGGGGAAGGGAGGGTGTCAGAAGGAGTATATGACATGTGTTAGACATAAAGGTGTTCCACAGTGGCTTTAAAGGCTAAGGAAGAGGCTGAAGAGATGGCTCAGTGGTCAAAGGTGCTTTCTGGCAGAGCCTATTGGCCTGAGGTTCAATTCCCCAGTACCCACATAAAGCTAGATGCACAAAGTGGCACATAAATCTGGAGTTAGTATGTAGTAGCTGGAAGCCCTGATGTGCCCATATGAATGAATGAATGAATAAATAAATAAAAATAACAAAAGTTAAAGAAAAGACCACTAGCTAAGGGATGCAGGCAGTGGAAGGTGGAAAAGGCAAGGAATAGGCTCTCTTCTCAAGGGTCCCAAAGGGTGGGAGCTTTCCTGGTGTCCTTACTTCACTTATTGTTATGATGGTTTCTGGTGCTGGTGCTAAAACCCAGAACCTGGCCTAACGAAGTGTGAGCTCTGCCACTAAGCTATGCCCCTACCTTTTGGGCATTTTTAAAATTTTCACTAGGTTGCCCAGGCTGGCCTTGAACCTTGACATTCTCCTGCCTCAGCCTTCCAAATGCTGGTCTGTGCCATCAGGCCCAGCTGAGAGATTCCTTTATTTCAATCCATTTCTTTCTTGAGTTGGGGTCTTGCTCAAACCTAGGCTGACCTGGAATTCACTATGTAGTCTCGGGTGGCCTCAAACTCATGGTAATCCTCCTACCTCTGCCTCCTAAGTGCTAGGATTGAAGGCGTGCGCCAATATTTATTTATTTGACAGAGAGAGAGAGTGAGTGAGAATAAGTATGGGCACACTAGGACCATCTGGCTTTTTTTTTTTTAATTATTTTTATTAATTTATTTGAGACTGACAGACAGAGAGAGGAGAGTGAGTGTGCCAGGGCTTCTAGCCACTGCAAACAAACTCCAGACGCGTGCGTCCCCTTGTGCGTCTGGCTAGCGTGGGTCCTGGGGAATCAAGCCTTGAACCAGGGTCCTTAGGCTTCACAGGCAAGCACTTAACCGCTAAGCTTTCTCTCCAGCCCCCATATGGCTTTTTTATGTGGGTACTAGAGAACTGAACCTGGGCCATCAGGCTTTGTAAGCAAGTACTGTTAACCATGAAACCATCTCTTCAGCCCTTTAAAAAAATTTTTTATCTTGTTTTTAATTTTTTTATATTGATCTGTTTGCAGAGAGAAAGAGAGAAAGAGAGAGAATGGGTATGCCAGGATCTCTAGCCTCTACAAACTCTAGATGCATGTGCTACTTTGTGCATCTGGCTTCACATGGGTACTGGATAAATGAACTCTGGGTGTTAGGTTTTGCAAGCAAGCACCTTAATTGTTTTCTAGCCCTCCCAGAGAGGCTTATTTATTTATTTTATTTTTTTACTTTTTCAAGGTAGGGTCTTGCTCTAGCCCAGGCTGACCTGGAATCACTAAGTAGTCTCAGGGTAGCCTCAAACTCACATGGATCCTCTTACCTCTGCCTACTGAGTGCTGGAATTATAGGCATGTCCCACAATGCCTGGCAGAGATAGAGGGAGGGAGAGAGGGGGGAGAGAGAGAGAGAGAGAGAGAGAGAGAGTGTGTGTGTATGGGTACACCATGGCCTTTACATGCTGCAAAGGAACTCCAGATACATACTCCATTTTATGCATCTGGCTTTACATAGATACTGGGGAATCGAACTCTGGTCATTAGGCCTTACAGGCAAGCCCCCTTAATGGCTGAGCTATCTCTCCAGCCTTTATTTATTTAAGAGAGAGGAAAACAAGCCAGACATGGTGGCACACGCCTTTAATCCCAGCACTCTGGAGGCTGAGGTAAGAGGATCTCTGTGAGTCTGAGGCCCAGCCTAAGACTACATAGTGAATTGTAGGTCAGTCTGGGCCACAGTGAGACCCTTCCTCAAAAAAACAAAAACGAAAAAATAAAGAGAGAGAAAAAAACAGAGTATGGACATATGAGGGACTCTTGCCACTGCAAATAAACTGTAGACTAAACAAATTCACAGATGTATGCACCACTCTATGCCATATGTCTGGCTTTATATGAGTACTGGGGAATTGAACCCAGGCTGTCAGGATTTACAACCAGGTGCCCTAATCACTGAGGCATCTATCCAGTCCACTACAGCTGTTTTGAATTTTGATTTTTTTGTTTTGTTTTCAAGGTAGGGTTTCACTCTAGTCCACACTGACCTGGAAGTCACTATGTAGTCTCAGGGTGGCCTCAAAGTCATGGTGATCCTACCTCTGCCTCCCAAGTGCTGGGATTAAAGGCGTGCGCCACCACACCCAGCGTGCATGTTTGTTTGTCTAATGCATGGTCTATTGTCCACCATGCTGGTCTCCAACTCACTAGTCCAGTCACTATGACTTTGAATTTCTGTATCCTCCTGATTTTACCTCTGCAGTGCTGGGATTACAGGCATGTCCCATTACACCCAGTTTACGCAGTGCTGGGAATCAAACCCAGGGCCTCCTGCATGCGAGGTGGGCATTATACCAACAGAGCTACATTCCTATCCTGTTTTTGTTGTTGTTGTTTGTTTGCTTGCTTTTCTTTTCTTTTCTTTTTTTTTTTTTTGTGCCAAGCCCAACAAACTGGCCTTTTTTTAATGGGAGAGCACGTGCGCTAGGACCTCCAGCCACTGTAACTGAACTCCAGACGCGTGTGCTACCTTGTGCGCATGTGCAACCTTGCATTGCGACCTTCCATGCTTCCATCACCTTGTATGGGATTTTTGTATGGCTTGTGTGTGATTTGAAGAGTTGGACATGGTCTTTAGACTTCCCAGGCAAGTGTCTTCTTAACCACTAAGTCATCTCTCCAGCCCTTTGGGTTGTTTTTGTTTTGTTTTTTTTGAGTCAACGTTTCACTCTGTAGCCCAGGCTGGACTCACACTTATGGCAAGTCTTCTGTATCAGCCACTTAAATGCTGGGATTACAGGCATGAGCCAGGACACGCCAGCCAGACAGATTAAAAAAAACAGTTCCAGAACTGACTGGTGATTCCCAACTCCTCTTGTTTTACTCCAGCACTAATGCTGCAAGCTCTGGGTGAGGTGAACTGGGTGTCAGCTCACCCCGTCTCCAGGGGCCAGCCTCCCTAGCCTCATCTCCCATCTCCCTTTCTCACGTTCTCTGCCCAGCCACACGGCCTTTGTGCTCACTGAACACCTGCTGTGTCTGCTGCCCGACTGCCTCCCACCCCTGCCCATCTCTCCATGGCTAGCTCCTCACTTCAGGCACCATCTTCTCAGGGAAGCTTTCTTGCCAACCCATTACACAGGCATACACACATATACACAATTAATATTTTAAAAGCTGGAACTGGAGGGCTGGAGAGATGGTTTAGCAGTTAAGGCTCTTGCCTGCGAAGCCTAAGGACCCAGCTTTTGATCTCTCCAGATTCCACATAAGCCAGTTGTATAAAGGTGACACAAGCACAAGGTCACATATGTGCATTAGGTGACGCAAGTGTCTGGAATTCAACTGCACTGGCTAAGGCCCTGGTGCATCAATTCTCTTCCCCCCCCCAAAAAAAATGGGGCTGGAGAGTTGGCTTAGTGGTTATGGGGCTTGCCTGTGAAGCCTCAAGACCCATGTTCAATTCAACTCTCCAGGTCCCATGTAAGCCAGATGCACAAGGTGACACAAGTGTGCAAGGTCGCACATGTGCACAACATGGCACAGTGTCTGGAGTTCTACTGCAGTGGCTGGAGGCCCTGGTGCACCAATTCTCAATCTCTCTCTCTCTTGCTCTCACTCACTCACATTTAAAAAAGGGGGCCTTCACATGTTCTCCCTCATATGGGGATCCTAGCTACAGATGACTGGGCTTCTGTGTGAGAATGAAAATACTTAGTAGCAGAGGCCAGTAAGTTGAAAAGGAGACATAAAGGGTGGAGAAAGGAAGGGAGGAGGATACTTAATAGGTTGATATTGTATATATGTAATTACAATGATTGTAATGGGGAGGTAATATGATTGAGAATGGAATTTCAAACGGGAAAGTGTGGGGGTGGGGAGGGAGGGAATTACCATGGGATATATTTTATAATCATGGAAAATGTTAATAAAAATTTAAAAAAAATAAAAAATAAAAAAAATAAAAAAGGGGGCCTGGAGAGATGGCTTAGCAGTTAAGCACTTTCCTGCGAACCCTAAGGACCCCGGTTCGAGGTTTGATTCCCTAGCACCCACGTTAGCCAGATGCACAAGGGGGCACACGCGTCTGGAGTTCTTTTGCAGTGGCTGGAGGTCCTGGCGCGTGCGCACACACACTCTCTCTCTCTCTTCCTCTTTCTCTGCCTGTCACTTTCAAATAAAATAAAAATAAACATAAAAAAAAATATTTTTTAAAAGCTGCCAGTCTGTTAAGCTTGCCTCAAAAAACAGATGCAGATGCGGGGGTGGCTCAGCAGTGAAAGGCATTCTTTCTTGCAAAGCCTTGAGGCACAGGCTCACCTTCCCAGTACCCAAGTAAAGCCAGATGATGCATAACATGCTGCATGTGTCTGAAGTTCATTTGCAGAGGTAAGAGGAGGACCTGGTGTACCCACACACTCACTCTCTCTCTCTCTCAAATAAATAAAAAAAAATTAATGCAAAGTATGGCTGGAGAGATGGCTTAGTAGTTAAGATGTTTGCCTGAAAAGCCAAAGAATCCAAAATCAATTCCCCAGTACCCACGTTAAGCCATATGTACAAGGTGGCACATGCATATGGAGTTGGTTTGCAGCAGCTAGAGTCCCCAGAATGCCCATTCTCTCTCTCTCTATTTGCCTCTTGCTTTCTCTCTCTCTCAAAGGAATAAATAAAAGTAAGCTGGGGATGATGGTGCAAGCCTTTTTTAATCCCAGCACTTGGGAGGCAGAGGTAGGAGAATCGCCTTGAGTTTCAGGCCACCCTGAGACTACATAGTAAATTCCAGGACAGTCTGAGCTAGAGTGAGACCCTACCTTGAAAAAAAAACAAAAACCTCCAGACATAAAATGGCCTGGATATCCATGACCTCACAGTGCCTGACACTACCTACACAAGACCATTATAGGAGGAGAAAAAGATCATGACATCAAAATAAAAGAGAGACTCCTTGAGATGGGGAGAGGATATGATAGAGAATGGAATTTCAAAGGGGAAAGTGGGGGGAGGGTGGGTATTACCATGGGATATTTTTTATAATCATGGAAGATGTAATAAAAATTGAGGTAACAACAACAACAACAAAAAAAAACCAAAAAAATCCCAAGTGCACAAATTGGTGCATGCATCTAGAGTTCATCAGCACCTGCTAGAGAATCTGATGCGCCCATTCTCTCTCTCTCTCTGCTTGCAAATAAATTTTTTTTTTTTTTAACTGCAAAGTACTCATTACTAATTCTCCCACTGCGGGCCCATGGTGGAGCTGAGTGGCAGAGCACCTGCCTAGCATGGGCAAGCTTGGGTTCCAGAATTGCAAAGCAAGCAAACAAACAAAAATAACTCTCACGTAGCCTGGTGTGGTGGTGCACGCCTTTAATCCCAGCACTCAGGAGGCAGAGGTAGGAGGATCGCCATGAGTTCTAGACTACCCTGAAACTACATTGTGAATTCCAGGTCAGACTGAGCTAGAATGAGACCCTACCTCAAGAAACAAAACAAAAAACAAACAAACAAACAAAAAACCCTAAACTCTCACACCGAATATGTGATGGAATGAGAATATTCCAGATCACTGTCTTCTATGCCACACATCAATGTTACCCTCCGGCTTTCCTTCTGTCAGCACAGAGAGCCGCCTTCCATTACTATGGACTAGCACTGCACACCCAGGAGCGTTAAACCCTCATCTGCCTCTCCAGTGCCCAGAACAGTGCTGGGACACACGAATCACTCAGGAAATACATCTGGGGATTAAGTGGAGCTCAGTGTAGATCATTTGCTTAGCAGGAATGAGTCTCACTACAAACTATTTATCCAGGTATGGTGGCGTATGCCTTTAATCCAGCACTTGTAGGAAGATCACCATGAGTCAAGGCCACCCTGAGCCTACATAGTGAACTCCAGGTCAGCCTGGGCTAGAGCGAGACCCAAAAAGCTAATCATCATCATCATCATCATCATACCATATTTGTTAGGCCGAGCATGGTGGCACACGCCTTTAATCCCAGCACTTGGAAGGCAGAGGTAGGAGGATCACAGTGAGTTCGAGGCCACCCTGAGACTACGTAGTGAATTCCAGGTCAGCCTCGGCCAGAGTGAAACCCTACCTCAAAAAAACAAAAAATAATAATACTAATGTATTTGTTAAGTCAATACCATGGGCTGCTTATGTTCTATACAGGCAGATGCACAGGGCCACTGGATTTGGTCTGCTGTCCTGTCTTCTGCATCACCACCTGATGCCTGACATGAGGACCCACCTTGGCT
This sequence comes from Jaculus jaculus, assembly GCF_020740685.1. Classification (NCBI taxonomy): domain Eukaryota; kingdom Metazoa; phylum Chordata; class Mammalia; order Rodentia; family Dipodidae; genus Jaculus; species Jaculus jaculus. The sequence continues at coordinate 29,048,372 of NC_059114.1, forward strand.
CTGCTCTGCACCACCCATGGCCCAGCAACAGGGTTGCACGTGAGTAACAAGGAAGAACACCAGAGGTCTGTGGCCTGGGGCTGAGTGATGAGCGGAGCTGGTGCTGTGTGGGAGGATAGGGCACAGTCTTTACCAGAGCCATGTTTGCTGAGAGGGAAAAAGAAAGGAGAGGGGCAGACCAAGTGCTCCTGGAAGAATCTCCAAGGCTGCAAAAGAAAAATCAGATAGACCCGTCTAGACCAAAAGAACACCATGGAAAGGGGCCTGAGCTGGGAAAAGCAGAATTTATCCCAAGTGGTGAGCTTGTCCCTGCTGTTTACAAGCATGCCCATCATGGAGCTTAGCCAGGCCCGTTGGTGGAGGCGCTGACTTCCTGGCTGCAGCTGCCTGCATTCCAGAAGCAACAAGTGCAGCTGAGAATTCCACCCGCGACCTGCGGTAGCTCCCAAAGGTGCCTCCCAACCCAGCCATAGCACAGCCAGAGTCCCTGGGGAGAGAGGAGCCAGCAGGACTTCTGGAGGACCCAGGCTAAGCCCCTCAAGAGTGAGGACCTCTCTCCCTGCTCTACCCGAGACTTGGGATGTCTGGGTCAATAGCGGTAACTAAGTAGGGCCTCCAAAATCCCTTGTGGGCGCCTCCGTGAGTCTCCCCATACTCAGGCTCTGGCCTAAACACTCTGTCCACTAATCCCCTTGGTCCTCATCACAGCCCAACAGTGTGTGGACTGTGAGTAGCCTCTCTCACGGCTGAAGACACAGAGGCACAGTGTGGCTAGGTGACAGCCTACACACCACGGGGTTTGAAACCGGACTGTCTGGCTCCAAAGTCCCTATTCCTGAGGCTCTGGAAATTAATTATAGGACAGAGGGAGACACTTTCCAGTTCCCAGAGTGACCTTGGAGGAGCTTGAGTTTCCTTCCTGGCCCAGGGGCACAGAACCAGGGGTACAAACACTGCCCTGGCCTGATCGCTCTTACACACCTACGTCTGTCCTCAGGGTAAGGCTAGAGACCCAACTGTGGCCACTGTATTTGCAAACACACTAATCCACCACAGGACACAGTAGAGGATGAGAGGTTCTGAGGGGCCAACTGGATTTCCTGAGGCCACACAGTAAGCCAGAGCTGCTCAGCTCAGGCACCCCAAGGAAAGCAATTTCCTCCCATTCTGTCTAAAGAATCTGCCAGAAGTTGCTAGGACTAAGGTTTGGGCAGGAAACCACAAGTCTCCCACTTCCTTTCCCCAAGCACCTAATCTGGTCTGACTGCTCAGGACCTGCAAGCCATCCCAAGTGGTCTAGTTGAACCTCCAATTTAAGCAGGGTACGGAAAAAAAAAAAAAAGTATCTCCCCTGGGACTGGGACTGTCCTCACTAACTCCCTCTCCCCATCTGACTATCTCCTCATCTGCGAAGTGAAGGTAATTCTTACCTGGCAGTTCTAAAGTTTAAAGATAAAATCAAGGTAGAGAAAGCCCCTCAGGGTGCAAGTGAATGAGCCAGGAGAACCTTGGGAGGCTGCTAAGAAGGGGGACCAGGGGACAGTCTTCCGCATGGCTCTAGGAGAAACCTGGGTAAAGGGGGTCTATAGTGTCTTGGGTGAGAAGACAGAGTGGGGAATGGGTATTTCCTTTCTGGGAGAGAATATCTGAGTACTTTACTTGTAGTAACCCTTTAATTCTTTTTATTTGAGAGAGAAAAAAAATGAGTGTTCCAGGGCATATAGCAACTACAAACAAATTCCTGACACATGCGCCACATGCTCATGTGGGTACTGGGGAACTGAACCTGGGTCCTTAGGCTTCACTGGCAAGTACCTTAACCGCTAAACCATCTCTCCAGCCCCTCCTCTAATTCTTTTAAGTGAGTCATATGCGATTACCATTTGAAGATGAAGCAACAAGACACAGAGAGGTTAGTAATCTACCCAAGGTCACGCAGCTACCCAATGGTGGTATATGCCAGTTAGTTATCTCAGACTGGGCAAAACGGGCCAGGGGCCTCCCTCCCTCACCCGGTGTACTTGGACACTTGCAGCTGCCCAGATCAGAAGAGCCCCTGGGTCCCAGCGCCCCTTTCCGGGATGGGCAGACTGAGGCCTCCGCCCACCTTCTGGTGCTTGCGCTCCTTCTCGATGCGGTCCATCCTCTCCACGCGCAGCCGGTCCAGCTCCAGACGCAGCTCGTCCAGCTCGGGCGCGACGTGATGACGGCTGACCAGCACCTCCAGGATCTCCAAGACCCTCACGACCTTGGGCATAAGCCGCGCGATGGCCTCACAGCCGTGCTGGTCGATGACTCGCTCGAACTCGTGGCCCACGAGCGACGCGATGTCGTACACGTCCATGACGGTCAGCTCGGCCACGTTCTTCTCCAGCGCCGACTCGGCAGCCAGCGCCGACCCCCGCTCCTCCTCCATGGCCGGCGCCCGGCCTCCCGCTCTCCCCGCAACTAGTGCAACTCGCAAACTTGCGGCGGCCGCGGGCGGGCGGGGCGGGGCGGGAGCGCGGCGGGCGGCGCTCGGCGGGCCCGCGGGCCGGGGCGCTCGGGGCCGGGCAGCGGGGCGCCGCGCAGCCGGAGGTCGGCGCGCCACGGCCCGAGCGCTGGGCGGAGGCGGCCGGGGAGGAAGGCGGGGAGGACGGCGACGAGGGGCCGGCGCGCGTGCGCAGGCCCGCGGCGCCTCCCAAGTTGGGAACCTGACTTGGGCGCAACGGAGGAGCGGGGGTCCCGGTGCAGAGACGCAGACCCGCCGTCCTCCAATCCGGGCGTCACCCGCGCTCCGGGAAAAGGAAGCGCAGCCCCGCCGCTCCACCGGGAAACTTTGACGACGGCGGCCAAATCGGGTGACCAGCCTCGAGGATGCCGTGCGCCCCGCCCTGATCCCGGCCTGGCGAGGGGCGCGCCGCCCGACTCCGCCCGAGGACGCCCCGCGGCCCGAAGCGCTGCGCTGTGCACGCGAGTCCGCAAGCTCCAGCTCGCCGCCCTCAGCCCGCCCGAACCCCGCGCCCAGCGATCCGATCGCGCCGCCTCGCGCTCGCCACGGGCCCGGCTCCGCCTCCCCGAGCCCCGGGGAGGGGGCGCCGCTGTGCGCCCCGCGATTCGCTGCCCGAGGGTGGGGGCGGCGTCAGCCTGGAGAGGAATGGAAGGGTCAAGAGGTGGTCAGCCTGAGGTTCAGCTAAGGGAGAGCCGGGCCCTCGGCCTGCAGACGCTCCCCACGGGTCCGGTCTCCGCTGTTCCCTACAGGCCCTGGGGATAGCGGACCCCAGAACGTGAGGTCCTCGGTCCCAAAGCCGCCCGCTGCCCCGCCTGCCCGTGAGCGGCTCCTCGCGACAAAAACATCACTTCACCGTGGAAGCAAGGCCCGGGTTTGGATCTCGTTAGCAAGAGACTTATCCCGAGTCCTCTGTCCTTTTGGCCCTGCCAAATCCTCCTGTCTATCAGACCCCAGTCCACCCCGGGAGAGCCATTCCTCACCTCGTAACCCATCCTGCTTTCCTGTCCCCGCACGAGCATGAAGGGATGGAGTCTTTGCACTCTACTATCCCTTCCCCCATGGCAACTGCTCTCAGCATCCACCCTGTGCTTCCACCACCTAACTTCGGTGTCCTTGGTCCTTGAGGACCAAAATCGTGTTTGCTTAGTTTTTGTTTGTTTTAGAAACAAGGTCTCAGTCTAGCCCAGGCTGACCTGGATTTCATTGGGGTCCTTCTTCCTCATCCTTCTCAATACTGGAATTAAAGGCACGAGTCAGCACGCTCCAGGCTTTAGTTTTTTCAATTTTTATTTGCACATGTGAAGGGAGGGGCATGCCAGGGTCTCATGCTAATGAAAATGAATGCCAATCCAGCTCTAAATGGGTGACTGGGGAACTGAATCCGGCTGGCATTCTTCGTAAGCAAACACCAGAAACCACTGAGCCATCTCTCCAGCTGCCCCACCCCAGCTATGTTTTAAAATATATTAATATATTTAGCTATATTTTAAAAGATATATTTATATATATATATAAATTTGCAAGCAGAGAGAAAGAATGGACTCACCAGGGCCTGTAGCCATCGTGAACGAACTCCAGATTGCATGTGCCATTTTGTGCATCTGACTTTACATGGGTGCTGGGGAATCGAACCTTGGTCCCTAGATAGGCCTAGTAGACAAGTGCCTTAACCACTAAGGCATCTCTCCAGCCCTCCACCTCCAGGTTTTTTTTTTGTTGTTGTTGTTGTTTAAGTTACTTACCTAGCTAGTTGGATGTTTTGTCTTCTGGAGCATGATCTTGATATATACCCCTGGCTGGCCTGAAACTTGTGGACAATTTTCCTGGCTCTGCCAACTGAGGGCTAAGATTGCAGGTGTGTTCCACAAAACAATGGGTTTCATTATAGAATTTTCATGTATATGTGTTGTTTCATATTGTATTGAGTCATCCCTCTTCCACATTACCTTCACCATCCTCTTACCCATTGGGGTTAAGAATGAAATTTTTTGAGGGTTTTGTTTTGGTTTTTGTCAAGGTAGAACTCACTCTAGTCCCAGGCTGGCCTCAAACTCACAGTGATTCTCCTTTCTCAGCCTCTCAACTGATGAAATTAATGACATGCACCACCACACCCAGCTGAATTTTTTTTAAATTTTATTTTATTTTTGTAGAGAGTCAGTATGGGTGTGCCAGGGTCTCCTGCCACAGCAAACAGACCCCAGATGCACATGCCACTTTGTTTTTTGTTGTTGATGTTGTTGTTCTTTTGATTTTGGTTTTGGTTTTGCAAAGTAGGGTCTCACTATAGCCCAGGCTTACCTGGAATTCACTATGTAGTCTCAGGCTGGCCTCATACTCATGGCAATCCTCCTACCTCTGCCTCCCGAGTGCTGCAATTAAAGGTATGCGCCACCATGCCTGATGCTCATGCCACTTTGTGCATGTGGCTTTATAGGGTCTTTTCCTTTTCTTCGAAAAGGAATCTGGGGGCTTGTGCATGCTAGGCCATTACCACTGAGCTTCATTTTGTACCCCTACCCCCCAAAAAAACAGAAGTGATTCTTTAAACAAAAAAAAGCACAGGTCATTCTTAAGAATATGAATGTTGGACTACACAAAGCAAATCTTAACAAATTCAGGAAAATTGAAATAATTCCTTGCATTCTATCTGACCACAATGGAATTAAACTACAAATCTGTAACAAGAAAGGCTATAGAGCATACACAAAATCATGGAAACTAAACAATACACTACTAAATAATGAATGGGTCAATGAAGAAATCAAGAAGGAAATCAAAAAATTTATAGAGTCAAATGATAATGAGAACACAACATACCAAAATCTCTGGGACACAATGAAGGCAGTTCTAAGAGTTAAATTTATAGCCTTAAGTGCCTATATTAAGAAATTAGAAAGGTCACAAGTAAACAACCTAATGCTTCACCTTAAAGCCTTGGAAAAAGAAGAACAAGACAAACCAAAAATCAGTAGACGGGAAGAAATAATAAAGATTAGGGCAGAAATTAATGAAATAGAAACAAAAAAAAATCCAAAGAATTAATGAAACAAAGAGTTGGTTCTTTGAAAGGATAAACAAGATTGATAAACCCTTAGCAAATCTGACCAAAAGAAAGAGAGAAGAAACACAAATTAATAAAATCAGAGATGAACAAGGTAACATCATAACAGATTCCAGAGAAATTCAAAAAATCATAGGGACATACTATAAAAGCATATACTCCACAAAGTATGAAAATCTGAAAGAAATGGATGATTTCCTTGATTTATATGACCTACCTAAATTAGATCAAAATGAGATTAATCACTGAAATAGACCTATAACAAACATGGAGATCTGAACAGTTATCAATAATCTCCCAACTAAAAAAAGCCGAGGCCCAGATGGATTCACTGCTGAATTTTATCAGACCTTCAAGGAAGAGCTAACACTATTGCTTCTTAAGCTTTTCCAGGAAATAGAAAAAGAAGGAATTCTACCAAACTCCTTCTATAAGGCCAGCATCACCCTGATACCAAAACCAGGCAAAGATAGAACAAAAAAAGAAAATTACAGACCAAACTCCCTCATGAACATAGATGCAAAAATTCTCAACAAAATATTGGCAAACAGAATACAAGAGTATATCAAAAAGATCATTCACCCTGACCAAGTAGGCTTTATCCCAGAGATGCAGGGATGGTTCAACATACACAAATCTATAAATGTAATACATTATATAAATGGGTTGAAGGACAAAAATCACATGATCATCTCATTAGACGCAGAGAAAGCATTTGACAAAATCCAACATCCCTTCATGATAAAAGTCCTACAGAGACTGGGAATAGAAGGAATCACTCCCATTCACAATTGCATCAAAAAAAAATAAAATACCTTGTAATAAACCTAACAAAGGAAGTAAAGAATCTCTACACTGAGAACTTTTTTTTTTAATATTTTTTATTTATTTATTTGAGAGCAACAGACACAAAGAGAAAGACAGATAAAGGGAGAGAGAGAGAATGGGCGCGCCAGGGCTTCCAGCCTCTGCAAACGAACTCCAGATGCGTGCGCCCCCTTGTGCATCTGGCTAGCGTGGGACCTGGGGAACCGAGCCTCGAACCGGGGTCCTTAGGCTTCACAGGCAAGCGCTTAACCGCTAAGCCATCTCTCCAGCCCTACACTGAGAACTTTAAAACACTCATGCGAGAAATTGCAGAAGACACTAGAAAGTGGAGAAACATCCCTTGTTCCTGGATTGGAAGAATCAATATCGTGAAAATGGCAATCTTACCTAAAGCAATCTACACATTTAATGCAATCCCTATCAAAATTCCAAAGGCATTCTTCATGAAAATAGAAAAAACAATCCAAAAATCATTTGGAATCACAAAAAACCTCGAATATCTAAAATAATACTGAGCAACAAAAATAAGGCTGGTGGTATCACCATACCTGATTTTAACCTATACTACAGAGCCATAGTAACAAAAACAGCGTGGTACTGGCACAAAAACAGACATGTAGATCAGTGAAACAGAACTGAGGACCCAGATGAAAGCCCGAGTAGCTATAGCCACCTGATATTCGATAAAAATGCCAAAAATACTCATTGGAGTATTGGAGAAAAGACAGCCTCTTCAGCAAATGGTATTGGGAAAACTGGATATATATCTGCAGAAGGAATAAAATAGATTCTTCTCTCTTGCCATGCACAAGAATTAAGTCGAATTGGATTAAAGACCTTAACATCAGATCTGAAACTGCTAAAGAAAAAAGTAGGGGAAACCCTTCAACATATTGGTCTTGGCAAAGACTTTCTGAATACAACCCCAATTGCTCAGGCAATAAAACCACACATTAATCACTGGGACCTCATGAAATTACAAAGATTTTGCACTGCAAAGGACACAGTGTAAAAAGCAAAGAGGCAACCTACAGAATGGGAAAAAATCTTCGCCAGCTATATATCTGATAGAAGATTAATATCTAGGATATACAAAGAACTCAAAAAGTTAAATAATAAGGAATCAAACAAGCCAATCAAAAAATGTCCTATTGGGCTGGAGAGATGGCTTAGCGGTTAAGCGCTTGCCTGTGAAGCCTAAGGACCCTGGTTCGAGGCTCGGTTCCCCAGGTCCCACGTTAGCCAGATGCACAGGGGGCACACGCATCTGGAGTTCATTTGCAGAGGCTGGAAGCCCTGGCGCGCCCATTCTCTCTCTCTCCCTCTATCTGTCTTTCTCTCTGTACAGGTCGGTCGCTCTCAAATAAATAAATAAAAAATTAAGCTAAATAGAGCATTCTCAAAGGAAGAAATACGAATGGCATATAAGCATCTAAAAAAATGTTCTATGTCACTAGTCATCAGGGAAATGCAGATTAAAACTACATTGAGATTCCATCTCACTCCTGTCAGATTGGCCATCATCATGAAAACAAATGATCATAAATGTTGGTGGAGATGTGGAAAAAGAGGAACCCTTCTACATTGCTGGTGGGAATGCAACCTGGTCCAGCCATTGTGGAAGACAGTGTGGAGGTTCCTAAAACAGCTAATGATTGATCTACCATATGACCCAGCTATAGCACTCCTAGGCATATATCCAAAGGACTCTCATTTCCTTAGAAGTATGTGCTCAACCATGTTTATTGCTGCTCAATTTATAATAGCTGGGAAATGGAACCAGCCTAGATGTCCCTCAACAGATGAGTGGATAATGAAGATGTGGTACATTTATACAATGGAGTTCTACTCAGCGGTAAAGAAAAATGAAGTTATGAAATTTGCAGAAAAATGGATGGACCTGGAAAGTATTATACTAAGTCAGGTAACCCAGGCCCAGAAAGCCAAGCGCCACATGTTCTCTCTCATATGTGGATCCTAGTTACAGATGACTGGGCTTTTGCGTGAGAATGAAAATACTTAGTAGCAGAGGCCAGTAAGTTGAAAAGGAGACATAAAGGGTGGAGAAAGGAAGGGAGGAGGATACTTAATAGGTTGATATTGTATATATGTAATTACAATGATTGTAATGGGGAGGTAATATGATGGAGAATGGAATTTCAAACGGGAAAGTGTGGGGGTGGGGAGGGAGGGAATTACCATGGGATATATTTTATAATCATGGAAAATGTTAATAAAATATTAAAAAAAAAGAAAAGAAAAATGAAGTTACGAAATTTGCAGAAAAATGGGTGGACCTGGAAAGGATTCTACTAAGTGAGGTAACCCAGGCCCAGAAAGCCAAGCGCCACATGTTCTCTCTCATATGTGGATCCTAGCTACACATGATTGGGCTTCTGCATGAGAAGGAAAATACTTAGTAGCAGAGGCCAGTAAGTTAAAAAGGAGACATAAAGGGAAGAGAAAGGAAGGGAGGAGGGTACTTAATAGGTTGATATTGTATATATGTAAGTACAATGATTGAGATGGGGAGGTAATATGATGGAGAATGGAATTTCAAAGGGGAAAGTGTCAGGGGGGAGGGAGGGAATTACCATGGGATTTTTTTTTATAATCATGGAAAATGTTAATAAAAATTTAAAAATTAAAAAAAAAAGAATATGAATGTTGGACTGGAAAGATGGCTTAGCGGTTAAGGTGCTTGCCTTCAAAGCCAAAGGATCCCCGTTCAGTTCTCCAGGACCCACGTAAGCCAGATGCACAAGGGGGAACATGCATCTGGAGTTTGTTTGCATGCCCATTCTCTCTCTCTCTCTCCCTCTTTCTCTCTCTCAAATAAATAAAATATATTTTAAAAAGAATATGAAGGTGGAGATAAAGGGAGCATAAATGAGAGGTGTGTGCATATGTGTGGTATACAGAAAGGTAAGGTTGCTTTTATTGATAAATTTCAGGTGTAGTTGTGATGGACCATATTCTTGAAGGATATTTTGCTTTTTTAAAAAATTTATTTGTTTTTATTTATTTATTTATTTTATTTATTTATTTTTTTTTTTCTGAGGTAGGGTCTCACTCTGGTCCAGGCTGACCTGGAATTCACTATGCAGTCTCAGGCTGTCCTTGAACTCACAGTGATCCTCCTCCCTCTGCCTCCCAAGTGCTGGGATTAAAGGCGTGTGCCACCACGCCCAGCTATTTTGCTATTTTTTTAATTGACAACTTCCATAATTGTAGACAATATAGCCCATGGTAATTCCCTCCCCTTCCCCCACTTTCCCCTTTCAAACTCCACTCTCCATCATATCCCCTCCCCATCTCAATCAGTCTCTCTTTTATTTTGATGTCATCATCTTTTCCTCCTATTATGATGGTCTTGTGTAGGTAGTGTCAGACACTGTGAGGTCATGGATATCCAGGCCATTTTGTGTCAGGAGAAGTTGTAAGGAGTCCTACCCTTCCTTTGGCTCTTACATTCTTTCTGCCACCTCTTCTGCAATGGACTCTGAGCCTTGGAAAGTGTAATAGAGATGTTTCAGTGCTGGGCACTCCTCTGTCACTTCTCAGCACCAAGGCCACTGCCATCTAAAAAGAAAAGATTTTCTAGCCAAAAGTGAGAGTAGCATTAATATATGGGTATGAACATTAAGAAAAGTGTTTATTGGGTGAGCATATACATGTAGCCAGACACCAGCAGATGTTATCCCCTGGGGCTCATGACTACCACTGTTGTAGGTTTTCAGTATCAGGGATGTATTCCCTCCCATAGGGCAGGCCTCCAGTCCAATTAGAGAGTGATTGGTTTCCCACATAACAGACATGCCACTATTGCACCTGTTAGCTCATTTGGCCTGGCTGGCCAAATGTAAGGCTTGCATTGTCCACTGTTGAGTACCTTCACTGGTGATTTCTCTCTCTTCCATTGAACTGCATGCAGCATGGCTTTTTCCAGCTTTTTGTTAGCTGGTCTACATGGAAGAGGTTTTCAGATCAAGTTCCAGCAGGGTTTCTCACTGACCTTGCAGCCCAAGTATGTGGAGTCTTCAGTAACAGGGTCTTACCATCTATTCCAGGTGGGAAACCAAGAGCTTTGGCAATAGCCTGTAATGCTTTGGGGTATAAGTGACCATCCTGGCCAACAACTCACTGGAAGGTATTCCATCCCTGGCACTGAAAATTAACTAGTAACCATCTATGGTTTCTGAGTGTTCCATTGTCCTAAAAAGTAAGTTTCCATATGACTTCTTTATATCCTCTTAGATTTCGATTAGCCCTCCCTCCACTTTTCCTTGACTCAATCTCTTCCCCTGCCCTACTTAGGCCTTTTCACCCCCATTAATCTGTCCTATTACTTACATATATACAATACCATCCTATTAAGTCCCCCCTTCCTCCCTCCCTATCTGTTGGATTTTTGCTGTTTTGTTTTACAGTGTTAGGATTCAAGACCAGAGCCTAATTATTCTAGGCAAGCATTCTAAAATAGAAGTAAACCCCTAGCCCAGTTATTGCTATTTCTGTACAAGTAAAACTATATTATGGCTGGGCATGGTGGCTCATGCCTTTAATCCCAGCACTTAGGAGAGAGGCAGAGGTAGGAGGATTGCCATGAGTTTGAGGCCACCCTGAGACTACATAGTGAATTCCAGGTCAGCCTGGGCCAGAGCAAGATCCTACCCTAAAAAACAAAACAAAACAAAAATCCACGATATTATGAATATAAGTAATGTATAAATTGCACTGGAGTTTGACTTTTACTAAATACATGTATGGGCCTGCAAAATAAAAACTTGAAAAAAAAGAAAAAGAAAAATTTTTGGGCTGGAGAGATGGCTTAGTGATTAAGGCACTTGCCTGGGGAGCCTAAGAAACCATGTTAATTCTCCAGGTCCCCCATAAGCCAGACACACAAGGTAAGGCAATCCCACAAGGTAGCACATACACACAAGGTGGCACATGCACCTGGATTTCAGTTGTAGTGGCTGGAGGCCCCGATGAACCAATTCTCTCCTTCTCTCTCTCTCTCTCTGTCTCTCATAAAATGAATAAAAATTGTTAAATAAGCCGGGTGTGGTGGTGTATACCTTTAATCTCAGCACTCAGGAGGCAGAGGTAGGAGGATTGTTGTGAGTTCGAGGCCACCCTGAGACTACATAGTTAATTCCAGGTCAGCCTGGACCAGAGTGAGACCCTACCTCAAAAAAAACCTATATTATGAATATAAGTAACGTGTGTAAATTGCACTGGAATTTGACTTTTACTGAATATATATATGGACCTCCAAAAAAATTGGCGCGGGCCTGGAGGAATTGCTTATTGGTTAAGGCATTTGCCTAAAAAGCCAAAGGACCCAGGTTTGATTCCCCAGGACCCACATTAGCCAGACGCACAAGGGGTGCATGCATCTGGAGTTATTTTGCAGTGGCTGGAGACCCTGGCACTCCTATTCTCTCTCTCTCTCTTTCTCCCTTTTTCTCTGTTAAATAAATAAATAAATAAATGGTGGGCTGGAGAGATGGCTCAGCAGTTAAGGTGCTTGCCTGCAAAGCCAAAGGACCCAGGTTTGTTTCCCCAGGACCCACGTAAGCCAGATGCACATGGTGGTTCATGCATCTGGCATTTGCAGTGGCTAAATGCCCTGGCATGCTCATTCTCTTGCTCTCTCTCAAATAAATAAATAAATAACAAAATGTTTTAAATAAAATGTAAGAGCCAAAGGAAGAATAGGACTGCTTACAATGTAATTATCCAGACACAGATTGGCCTCGATATCCATGACCTCACAGTACCTAGAATTACCTTTACAAGAACCACATAATAGGAGGAAAAGATGATGAAAGCCGGGTTTGGTGGCGGACACCTTTTTTTTAAAAATTATTTATTTATTTATTTGAGAGCAACAGACAGAGAGAGAAAGAGAGAGAGAGAGAGAGAGAGAGAGAGAGAGAGAGAGAGAGAGAGGGAGGGAGGGAGGGAGAGAATGGGCTTGCCAGGGCTTCCAGCCAATGCAAACGAACCCCAGATGCATGCACCCCCTTGTGCATCTGGCTAACGTGGGTCCTGGGGAATCGAGCCTCAAACCGGGGTCCTTAGGCTTTACAGGCAAGTGTTTAACCATGAAGCCATCTCTCCAGCCTGGTGCATGCCTTTAATCCCAGCACGTGGGAGGGAGACAGAGGTAGGAGGATTGCCATGATTTTGAGGCCACCCTGAGACTACAATAGTGAATTCCAGGTCAGCCTGGGCCAAAGCAATTCCCTACCTGGAAAAGCAAAAAGATGAAATCAAAATAAAATAAAAGATGAGCTGGAAAGATGGCTTAGCGGGTAAGGTGCTTGCCTGCAAAGCCTAAGGACCCAGGTTCAATTCCCCAATACCTACATAAGCCAGTTGCATAAGGTGGTGCATACATCTGGAGTTCCTTTCCAGTGGCTAGAGGCCCTGGTGTGCCCATTCTGTCTCTCTCCCTCTCTATCTGCCTCTTTCTCTCTGTGTCTGTCTCTCAGATAAATAAAATAAAATACTTACTAATTAAGAGAGGGTGAGGATATGATGGAGAGTGGATTTGCGAAGGACAAAGTGAGGTAGGGAATTACCATGGTTTATTCTCTATAATTATGGAAGTTGTCAATAAAAAGTTTTAAAACATGTTAAATAAAAATTTAAACACTAGTTTTAGGAGGTGAGAGTGTGGATTAGTGGTAAAGGACTTGCTTGTCATGTGCAAGACATTGTGTTCCATCTTCATCACCAAGAAAGAAAATTAGTAAAAGGGCTGGAGAGATGGCTTAGTGATTTAGACACTTTCTTGCAAAGTCAAAGGACCCAGGTTTGATTCCCCAGGACCCATGGTAAGCCAGATGCCCAGGGTGGCACATGTGTCTGGAGTTCATTTGCAGCACCTGGAGGCCCTGGTGTACCCATATTCTTTCTCTCTCTCTCTTTCTCTCTCTCTCACTCTTTTTTTTTTGGGGGGGGGTTCAAGGTAGAGTCTCACTGTAGCCCAGGCTGACCTGGAATTCACTATGTAATCTGACCTGGAATTCACAATGTAATCTTAAAATGGCAGCGAATTTACTGCAATCCTCCTACCTTTGCCTCTGGAGTGCTGGGATTAATGGGATTAAAGGCGTGAGCCACCACACCCTGCCCAAGAGTCATTTTTAATTTATTATTTTACTTTTTGGATTTTTTTCAAGGTAAGGTTTTGCTCTAGCCCAGACTGACCTGAAAACTTTCTCAGTCTGTAGTCCAGGCTGTCCTAGAACTCATGGCACTCCTCTTACCTCTGTCTTCCAAATCCTGGGACTAAAGATGTGTGCCAGGGCTGGAGAGCAGACTTAGCAGTTAAGGTGCTTGCCTGTGAAGCCTGAGGACCCAGTTTCAATTCTCTAGGACCCACGAAAACCAGATGTACAAGGTGGCACATGCATCTGGAGTTCATTTGCAGTGGCTGGAGGCTCTAGCATGCCCATTCTGTCTATCTGCTTTTCTCTCTATCTCTCTAATACATAAATAACATATTTTTAAAAATACATTTTTAGGGCTGGAGAGATGGCTTAGCGGTTAAGCGCTTGCCTGTGAACCCTAAGAACCCCAGTTTGAGGCTCTATTCCTCAGGACCCACGTTAGCCAGATGCACAAGGGGGGGGGGCATGCATCTGGAGTTTGTGTACAATGGCTGGAGGCCCTGTCACACCCATTCTGTCTCTCTTTCTCTCTTTCTCTCTCTCTGACTCTTTCACTTTGTGTCTGTCGCTCTCAAATAAATAAATAAATGAAACCAAACAAAAATTTTAAACCATATTTTTAAAAGCCAAGGTCTGGCGTGGTGGGTCACGCCTTTAATTCCTGAACTTGGGAGGTAGAGGTAGGATTGCTGTGAGTTCAAGGCCACTGTGAGACTACAGAGTGAATTCCAGGTCAGCCTGGGCTAGAGGAGTGAGACCCTAACTCAAAAACAAAACAAACAAACAAAAAAATGGTTTGGGGGCTGGAGAGATGGCTTAGCCATTAAGACACTTGCCTACAAAGCCAAAAGACCTAGGTTTGATTCCCCAGGACCCTTGTAAACCAGATGTACAAGGTGGTGCATGCATCCAGAGTACATCTGCAATGGCTGGAGGCCTTGGCACACCCATTCTCTCTATCTGCCTCATCCTCTCTATCTGCCCCATCCTCTCTCTTTCAAATAAATAAACATTTAAACATGGGTTTGGAGAGCCAGGAGTGGTGGTGCATGCCTTTAACTCCAGCACTCAGCAGAAGTAGGAGGATAGCCATGAGTTCAAGTCCACCCTGAGACTACATAGTAAATTCCAGGTCAGCCTGGGCTAGAGCGACAACCTACCTTGAAAAATTAAAACAAAAAATATATGTATATATATGGTTTTGGGCTGGAGAGATGGCTTAGCAGTTAAGGCGTTTGCCTACAAAGCTAAAGGACCTCTGTTAGATTCCCCAGGACCCACATAAGCCAGATGCACAAGGTGGCACATGCATGTGGAGTTTGTTTGCAGTGGGTGGAGACCCTAGCACACTATTTTCTCTCTCTCTCTCTCTCTCTCTCTCTCTCTCCCTCTTTCTCTCTTGCTTTCTCAAAGAAACAAGTAAGTACATAAATAATGTCATGTTTATTTTTTTTTAAATATATGATTTTGGAGTCATAGAGACCTGCAGGATTTATATAAGCATTAGATAAGCTAAAAGGGAGGAAGTGTGTAGGTCACCTATTTGGGCTAGAGTGAAACCCTACCTAGAAAAAACAAATAATAATAAAATTTCAATGAAATTCTGAACTTCTAGAATGTGTGGGAAGGAGGGGCTGAGGTAGAGAAGAGGTAAAGCTTAGTAAGTGCCACAGCAGGGAGGCTCTTCTGCTCTCTTCTCTCTTCGCGTCATCACACTAACCTGGGCTGACCTGGAAATCACTATGTAGCCACAGGGTGGCCTCAAGCTCATGGTGATCCTCCTACCTCTGCCTCTTAAGTGCTGGGATTAAAGACATGTGCCACCATGCCTGACTATTTTTTGCTTTTTGATTTTTTTTTTTTGAGGTAGGGTCTCACTCTAGTTCAGACTGACCTGGAATTCACTATGTAGTCTTAGGGTAGCCTTGAACTCTCAGTGATCCTCCTACCTGTCTTCAGAGTGCTGGGATTAAAGGTGTGTACTACCACGTCAGGCTTCTTCCTGGCATCTTTGATAGTTTTCATAGCAAGACTTTCTGAATTGGGCCTAATGTCACTATAGTCTCAGAATGTGAGAGGCAGAAAGCAAGAGGATTGTCCAACTTTGAGGCTGCATAACAAGAACTTGCTTCAAAAGAAAAGGAGAGGGCTAGAGAGATGACTCATATGGTAAGGTGGTTGCCTGAAAAGCCTAAGAACCCAGGTTCAATTCTCCAGTACCCATGGATGGAGATGGAAGTTGTCAATTAAAAAAAAGAAGAAGGGCTGGAGAGATGGCTTAGCGGTTAAGCGCTTGCCTGTGAAGCCTAAGGACCCCCGTTCGAGGCTCAATTCCCCAGGACCCAAGTTACCCAGATGCTCAAAGGGGCACATGCATCTGGAGTTCGTTAGCAGTGGCTGGAAGCCCTCGTGTGCTCATTCTGTGTGTGTGTGTGTGTGTGTCTTTCTCTCTCTGTCACACTCAAATAAATAATTAAATAATGAACAAAAACAATTTTTAAAAAAGAAATAAAATTTATAATTCCCCATGCCAGGGCTTCCAGCCGCTACAAACTAACTCCAGATGCATGTGCCACCTTGTTCATCTGGTTTAGGTGGGTCCTAGGGAGTTGAACCTGAGTCCTTTGGCTTTGCAGGCAAGCACCTTAGTTGCTAAACCTACCTCTGAGTCCTGAGTGCTGGGAATAAAGGCCTGCACCACCACATAGAGCCCAGCCCCCCCTTCTTATCTTTTGAGACAGAGTTTTATATAGCCCAGGCTAGCCTCAGACTCACTGTGTAGCTGAGGTTTGAGCTCCTGATCCCCCTGACACCAGCTCCCAAGTGCTGGGATTACAGGTTTTCACCACCACACCCTGCTTTAAGTGATACTTAACACTGAAATACCAGAAAATATAACTGCTAGTCACAAGATACTTATGAGACATTTTTTAAAAAGTCAGTTTTCAGGTGATGTGGTCACAAATAAGACACAAAGTCAAAGGAGGGCAATATCAGCAATGGGGGGATCTTACTATTTGTACTAAATGTGAGGTACTTGTTGAGTGAGCCAGGTAGTGTGATGCTGGAGTCCCCATGAATAATGGGTTCTGTGTAACCATGGGGAAGGAGACCAAGCAGTAATTAGCATGGATTTGATGGAGGCCATCTAGGTAGAACATGCAGCAGAACATAGGCACCATCCTATCTGACTGTCTGCCTGCCTGCCTGTCTATCTATCTATCTATCTATCTATCTATCTATCTATCTATCTATCTATCATCTATCTATCTATCTGTCTGTCTGTCTGTCACTGGGCTCCAGCTCGCTCTTTTCTTGGGGGGGGGCGTTGAGGTAGGGTTTCACTCTAGTTGGAGCTGATCTGGAATTCACTATGTAGTCTTCTCAGGGTGGCCTTGAACTCACGGTGATCCTCCTCCTACTTCTGCTTCCCGAATGCTGGAATTAAAGGCATGTGCCACCATGCCTGGCTCTTTTTATTTTATTATTTATTTATTATTTATTTATTTATTGTTTTTTTCGAGGTAGGGTCTCACTCTAGCTCAGACTGACTTGGAAATCATTATGTAGTCTCAGGGTGGCCTTGAACTTTTAAGGTGATTGATCCTCCTACCTCTGCCTCCCAAGTGCTTGCTGGGACTAAGGGTGTGTGTCACCATGCCTGGCTCTTTTTTTTTTGTTTTTGAGGTATAGTCTCACTCTAGCCCAGGATAGTCTCAAACTCACTTTTCCTTTTTACTTTAATTACCCAAATCTTTCTTCAGTATTGTTTCCCCCTCTGAATAGTCTTACTGGTGGTGGTTCATGTCTTTAATCCCAGAATTTAGGCATAAGTAGGAGGATCACTGTGAGTTCAAGGCCAAACTTGAACCTATATACTGAATTCCAGGTTAGCCTGTGCTATATATAGTGAGACACTTCCTTGAAAAAACAAACAAACAAAACAAGAATGAAGTGTGATTTGTGCTATAGCAGTCCTGATTCAGGAGTGCTGCATGTCATGGCCTCTCTGCTGGAATAGCCCAGCCTAAATTTCTTTGTGGCCCTCTCTTCATTTGGCTCAGGTCTTGCTCATGTTCCCTTCTATGTGACAAGTCCTAAATGCCTTCATTATTTGAGCAGCAGAATTATAAGGCCTTGATCAAACCTCAACAAAGACCCAGCCTTTTCTCCATCACTGCCAGGACGAGGACAATGAATGGCTCAACCACTTTGGAAGTTGGTGGATTCTTTTTTTTTTTTAATCTATTTGAGAGAGTAGATAGAGAGAATAGGCACACCAGAGCCTAGATCCACTATAAACTCCAGATGCATGTGCTCCCTTGTGCATCTGGCTTATGTGGGTACTGGGGAATTGAACCTGGGTCCTTTGACTTTGCACCACCTTAACTGCTAAACCATCTCTCCAGCCTAGTTGGTGCATTCCTTTTTAAAAAATGTATTTACTATATATTATAACAGGTTGTACACTATTATTCCCTTAACCCAACTCCCGTTTCCCTGGGGGCCCGCCTCAGTTGGATTATGGGGTTCACTGTGAGGTCAGGAAGGCCTCAGTCAGTCCCTACAGGGTAGGGGGAACCATGCCTCAGGATATTCATACCTACTTTGTGGCTCTTACAATCTTTCTACCCCCAGTCTTCTGAAAAGTTTCCTGAGTCACTGCAAGCCTGATGGCAGTCTTTCTTTTAGTGTTGAGTTGGTTGCTATAGCC